>NW_028122882.1:0-164201 GCF_965194805.1 Balaenoptera borealis
CAGTTCTTTTCATTCTTTTTTCTTTATTCTGCTCTGCAGTAGTTATTTCCACTATTTTATCTTCCAGGTCACTTATCCGTTCTTCTGCCTCAGTTATTCTGCTATTGATCCCGTCTAGAGTATTTTTAATTTCATTTATTGTGTTTTTCATCGTTGCTTGGTTCCTCTCTAGTTCTTCTACGTCCTTGTTAAATGTTTCTTGCATTTTGTCTATTCTATTTCCAAGATTTTGGATCATCTTTACTATCATTATTCTGAATTCTTTTTCAGGTAGACTGCCTATTTCCTCTTCATCTGTTAGGTCTGGTGTGTTTTGACCCTGCTCCTTCACCTGCTGTGTGGTTTTTTGTCTTCTCATTTTGCTTATCTTACTGTGTTTGGGGTCTCCTTTTCACAGGCTGCAGGTTCGTAGTTCCCGTTGCTTTTGGTATCTGTCCCCAGTGGCTAAGGTTGGTTCAGTGGGTTGTGTAGGCTTCCTGGTGGAGGGGACTAGTGCCTGTGTTCTGGTGGATGAGGTTGGATTTTGTCTTTCTGGTGGGCACGTCCACGTCTGGTGGTGTGTTTTGGGGTGTCTGTGGCCTTATTATGATTTTAGGCAGCCTCTCTGCTAATGGATGGGGCTGTATTCCTGTCTTGCTAGTTGTTTGGCATAGGGTGTCCAGCACTGTAGCTTGCTGGTCGTTGAGTTAAGCTGGGTCTTGATGTTGAGATGGAGGTCTCTGAGAGATTTTCACCGTTTGATGTTACGTGGAGAAGGGAGGTCTCTTGTGGACCAGTGTCCTGAAGTTGGCTCTCCCACCTCAGAGGCACAGCCCTGATGCCTGGCTGGAGCACCAAGAGCCTTTCGTCCACATGGCTCAGAATAAAAAGGAGAAAAAAATAGAAAGAAAGAAAGAAAGAGGATAAAATAAAATAAAATAAAGCTATTATAATAAAAAATAAGAAAAAAAATTAAGAATAAATGTATTCAGAAAAAAAATTTTTTTTAATTTTTAAAAATAGATTTATTAATTTTTTGTAGTAAAAAATAAGAAAAAAATTATTAAGAAAAAAATTTATTAAGAAAAAATGTTTAATTTTTTAAAATAAAAAATATGAAAAAACTTATTAAAATTTTTTTTTAATTTCTAAAAATAGAAAATAAGGGAAAAAATATTAAGAAAACATTTATTAGGAAAAAAAATTTTTTTGAGTGAACAAAAAAACAAAGAAAAAAAACATGGACGGACCTAACCCTAGGACTAATGGTGAAAGCAAAGCTATACAGACAAAATCTCACCCAGAAGCATACACATATACACTCACAAAAAAAGGAAAAGGGGAAAAATTAATATATTCTGCTCCCAAAGTCCACCTCTTGAATTTGGGATGATTCGTTGTCTATTCAGGTATTCAACAGATGCAGGCACATCAAGTTGTTTGTGGAGCTTTAACCCACTGCTTCTGAGGCTGCTGGGAGAGACTTCCCTTTCTCTTCTTTGTTCGTACAGCTCCCGGAGTTCAGCTTTGGATTTGGACCCGCCTCTGCGTGTAGGTCGCCTGAGGGCGTCTGTTCCCCGCCCAGACAGGACGGGGTTAAAGAAGCAGCTGCTTCGGGAGCTCTGGCTCACTCAGGCCGGGGGGAGGGAGCGGTATGGAGGAGGCGGGGCAAGCCTGCGGCAGCAGAGGCCGGCGTGACGTTGCAGCAGCCTGAGGCGCGCCGTGCGTTCTCCCGGCGAAGTTGTCCCTGGATCACGGGACCCTGGCAGTGGCGAGCTGCACAGGCTCCCGGGAGGGGCGGTGTGTAGAGTGACCTGTGCTCGCACACAGGCTTCTTGGTGGCGGCAGCAGCAGCCTTAGCGTCTCCCGCCCGTCTCTGGGGTCCACGCTGATAACCGCGGCTCACGCCCGTCTCTGGGGTCCGCGCTGTTAGCCACGGCTCGCGCCCGCCTCTGGGGTCCGCGCTTATAGCCGCGGCTCGCGCCCGTCTCTGGAGCTCGTTTAGGCGGCGCTCTGAATCCCCTCTCCTTGCGCGCCACGAAACAAAGAGGCAAGAAAAAGTCTCTTGCCTCTTTGGCAGCTGCAGACTTTTTCCCGGACTCCCTCTCGGCTAGCACCGAAGCCCGAGCCTCAGCTCCCAGCCCCCACCCGCCCCAGCGGCTGAGCAGACAAGCCTCTCGGGCTGGTGAGTGCCACTCAGCACCGCTCCTCCGTGCGGGAATCTCTCCGCTTTGCCCTCCGCACCCCTGTGGCTGCGCTCTCCTCCGTGGCTCCGAAGCTTCCCCCCTCTGCCACCCACAGTCTCTGCCCGTGAAGGGGCTTCCTAGTGTGTGGAAACCTTTCCTCCTTCACAGCTCCCTCCCACTGGTGCAGGTCCTGTCCCTATTCTTTTGTCTCTGTTTTTTCTTTTTTCTTTTGCCCTACCCAAGTACGTGGGGAGTCTCTTGCCTTTTGGGAGTTCTGACGTCTTCTGCCAGCGTTCAGTGGGTGTTCTGTAGGAGCAGTTCCACGTGTAGATGTATTTCTACTGTATCTGTGGGAAGGAAGGTGATCTCCTCGTCTTACTCTTCCGCCATCTTGCCCCTCTCCCTATACTTCTTTAGACATGGTTTCATTTAGTTCTTTGAACATATTTTAAATAGCTATTTTAACATCTTCATTTAGTAAGTCCAATGTCTGAGATTCCTCACAGACAGTTTCTAAACTTTTGTATGGTCCATATATTTTGTTTTTACTTTGAATTTCCATATCTTGTAACTTTTTGTTGAAAACTCGACATCTTAAAAAATATAATGTGACAACCCTGGAAATCAGAGTCTACTACCTCCCTACAGTTTCCTGCTGTTGCTTTACGCTGTTTTTTTTTTAAGTAACTTTTCTGAACAAATTCTATGAAGTCTACTGAAGCTGCCACTCAACTAGCTTAGTGGTCAGCTAATGCCTAGATGGAGGTATCCTTAAACATCTAGAAACAATAAATCTCCCAGTCTTTGCCGAGGGACTACGTGCACATAGCCATCAATGCTGAGGGCAGGGAGTTATCAATTCTGCCTTAGCCTTCCCTTTCTTCTTGCCCAGAGCCTCAAGGGCAGCCAAAGGTAAAGGGTAGGCCCCTCTCAGATCTTTCCTGAGCATGCACTCAGGCCTGTGCACACTTGTGGTCTTCTAGAGTCCTAGGAATATATCAATGCTTTTCAAAATATCTATGGACATCTCATCCTCAGTTTTTCCGTTAAAGCTTTTGGTTAGTCTATTGTTTGTCTAAAGTGTTATCCACTGCCTCCTGCATTGTGACATTAAAACAGTTGCCTGGGGACTTCCCTGGTGGTCTAGGGGGTAAGACTCCGGGCTCCCAATGCAGGGGCCCCGGGATCGATCCCTGGTCAGGGAACTAGGTCCTGCAACTAAGGAGTCCGCATGCCGCAACGAAGATCCTGAGTGGTGCAACTAAGACCCGGCGCAGCCAAAATAAATAAATAAAATAAATAAATATTTAAGAAACTAAAATAAAACACTTGCCTGTAAGTGTTTTTTGACAAACACCTCACACATAGACACAGAGGCTCATACGCACTGGATAGCTCTGGGTAAGGTCAAATAAAGATAAGCCTTTTGAGTGGAGTCTTCCAGAGAGCCATCAGACAGATCAAATACTGACAATTCTTTGGGAATGAAATTGTGAAAGAGGTCCAGCTCTGTTCTGCTCCCTCCAGTCCTGGGAATGCAGGCTGATATTTTTCAAGGTTATCACTGAGCTGAGTGTGGCAATGAGAATAGGGCAAGGTAAAATGCCACAAGCTTACTATTCTTATCAAGGTTCAGCCATTTTTCTTGAATAAATGCTTACTACAAAAGCTACAAGCCTTTGGTTAATTTCGAGTTTTGGAAAAGTTTTCCATAAAGTTTTGCCAAAATTCTGTTGCTTTTATCACAGGGCAAAATGTTGGAGGTCTTTACTCCACCATTTTTTTCTGCTATTAACTCCTCACTTTGTTTTAAAAATCCCAACCAGTTCTCTCCCCATGGCTTTTTGCTCCTATTGACAGTACTAGTACACAAAATATTTAAATGTCTTTAAATGAATATAAAAATAACATCTATATTATATATTGGTATGAGGTATAAAATGGCTTACAAAAAAAAAGACATAGTACCTATCTTCACAGAACTTACTGTCAGATATAAATGAAATCCTGTTACTACTTCAGAGTGTTACTTGACCTAATGAGTAAATCTCTAACATCTATCTCTTTCTTTGCGAGGTTACCTTTGCCTTGTTTTTTTGTTTTTGTTTTGTTTTTAATTTATTTATTTTTATTTTTGCCTGTGTAGGGTCTTCGGTGCTGTGCACGGGCTTCCTCTAGTTGCGGCGAGCGGGGGCTACATTTCGTTGCAGTGCGCGGGCTTCTCATTGCAGTGGCTTCTCTTGTTGTGGAGCACGGGCTCTAGGCATGCGGGCTTCAGTAGTCGTGGCTCGCAGGCTCTAAAGCGCAGGCTCAGTAGTTGTGGCGCACAGGCTTAGTTGCTCTGTGGCATGTGGGATCTTCCCGGACCAGGGCTGGAACCCGTGTCCTCTGTATTGGCAGGCGGATTCTTAACCACTGCGCCACCAGGGAAGTCCCTTTGTTTTTGTCTCTAAAAGAATTTTATGAGTTCAATTGTTTACTCATTCTCAACTGAGGAGAAATTATTTGGTCCAAATATCTGCAATGGTTTATGACTTGCCCTTGGCCCCAAACTCTAGTTGGATCTTTCTAGTATCTATAGAATCACAACATACTAATAGACACTATCTATCAGAACAATTCCTAGGCTTTCATCTAGATCAGCTCTACTGGTCTAAGAAACTATTATTTTCTACTGTCAACTCCCTCACTCTCAGAATAGATGCAGAACATGATAAATGACAACCTCAAGTATATATAGCCAACAGATCTCTTCTTGTCTAACTGATGCATTCAGTACTTTATTTATACGGACAGTATTTCTCAGGATACAGTGTACCATCCCTGAGTCATTTCCTCTTCCCACTACTGTCCAATTTTTCTCAAAGTTAATGTCTCCAAAGGGAAGAGTTAGGATGTAAATGAATAGAAGTACACAGGAGGCCTCAAAAAATACTGGAACACCTGATTAGACTTCTATTGGTACATTCTGTCTTCTGAACTAGGGGGCTGAAAGTGAGACTGAGATAAAAGATTTTCCTACCTACAATCAATTAAGTAAGCTTGTTTTATGTCTCGTAGCCACTAAGTGAGTTTTTAAAATCATAGCCATGCAGGTAGTGAAAATTTCTTCCAGTTCCTGGTTATAGGCTTCATAATCAATCCTAACATATGAGCATTTTGTGGTTCTTTTTTTCAGTGGCATCACAGTGGGAAATCAGGAGCAATTATATCGGGGCTTTAACTCAGTTACCATTAGATACTAGTTGGGTCCTCTTAAAATTAACAGAAAATCTGCGTAAGACCAGGGACAACTACTTTCTTTTTAATTTCTACACCTATAAAGATGTCTATTGACAAATCATGAACAATTTATATCTAAACTGAACCAAGTCAACTCCTGTGGACCAATCAATATGTTATCCCAACAATCAAAACCCCGCACCATACCAACTCTGTATCCTTATAATTTTCCACAGAAAATATTTATTCAGTTCCTCCACAGGATGCTATTCATTTTCTAAATCTGCAGTTCTATTGTGGTGATCTCACAGGGATGTTGTGGGATATTTTAAAATTCTAGAGAAAGAGTGATATGTAATATCTGGTGTACAGGACAAAAACTAATCGCTAAAGATAGTTTAAAGTTTCAACATTAGATACTGCTACATTCCTTTCAATGCTGCTGTCTGTATCTCTGCAGAGTTGGATTTTTGACGGTTTCTGTAACAAAAGCAATAAATGAGGGTGGTTGTGTCCAATCTCATCTCAAGGTTTGAGAAACTGTGCCCTAATAGCCACACATATCTCGTTAGCAAGTAATTATGCATATTTCTGAACAAAGTAAAATGTTTTCTTTCAAACACAAAACGAAAAATATTTTTGCTTATTAAGCTGTAAGATCAAAACGCTAAGTATTTTTATACCCTAATAACATAATAGCTTAGTGTCTGAAAAAATACTTCATGTATTTATATGCTGCTGATGATTTATATCCCCACGATGATGAGAAAAGAAATCACCCAAACACTAAGGTGACTGTGAACAGAGAAAACTTGGAAACCTTTGTCCTAGATGGAGTCCACTAACCCAAACAAGTAACTGTTCATACAATTTTCTTCAAATATTTATCAAATGTTTGAGTGTACACAATACATCTGACCAAATAACTCACCTATCTGAACCAGAGCCTGTGTCATGAAAATCTCCATGTTTCACTTAAAGATTAAAGAGCACTGAGCTTTCATATGTCATCCAGAATTAAACAGCCAATCCACAAATAAAATTTCAAAAAATAAAATTTTGAATAATTTCTGCATAATACCTGAGTGTGAGCTCTCAATGGTGGTGTCTGACTTGGAATCCAGAGATGAAGGAATTTGTCTTAATTGGGGAACATAGTACATCTTTGTACTACCAGAAGGCTTATATGGCAACAGTAAAGGCTGGCCTAAGGACATAAAGATCAGAATAATTAATAAGAAAACATTTATTAATTAACTGAACAAATATTAAGCACCTTTAATGTGCCAAGCAGTGGTCAAGATTCTTGGAATGTATCAGTAAACTAGCATTCTAGAAGAGGGAGATAGACAGTAAACAATTAGCATACTAAATAAGTAAATCATCTAGTATTTTTATAAATTATTAGTGACATAAAAAATTAGAAAATACTGGGACTTCCCTGGTGGTGCAGTGGGTTAAGAATCTGCCTGCCAATGCAGGGGACAGGGGTTCGATACCTGGTCTGGGAAGATCTCACATGCTGTGGAGCAACTAAGCCTGTGCACCACAACTACTGAGCCTGCGTGCCACAACTACCAAAGCCCGCCCGCCCTAGAGCCCGAGCGCCACAACTACTGAGCCCATGTGCCGCAACTACTGAAGCCCACGTGCTCTAGGGCCCTTGTGCTGCGAGTACTGAGCCCTCGTGCTGCAACTACTGAAGCCTGTGCGCCTAGAGCCCACGCTCTGCAACAGGAGAAGCCACCACAATAAGAAACCCATGCACCACAACGAAGAGTAGCCCCTACTCACCACAGCTAGGGAAAGCCCGTGTGCAGCAACAAAGACCCAAAACAGCCACTCCCCCCCCAAAAATTAGAAAATGCTGAGGAAGATTAGAAGTATTTGGGAAATTGCAGCAGGATGCAGTTTAAATAGAGTGGTAAGGGTAGGATTCATTGAGAAGACGACTTCCTAGCAATCTATTCCATATTTAGATGGCTCTAACTAAGAAACACTTTATCTTATATTGAACCCAAACCTGGTCGTTGTTAACCCCTACTACTGATCTTTGAAGGTTCTCCCTCCAGAGTCATAGAAAGTAAATCTAATTCTCTTCTATGTGGCAGATTTTCAAAATAAGTTTCCCATTAAAAAAGTATAACTTCTCAATATTAAAAAAATACACAGAAATAAAAAAGACAAAGTCTTACCACTCAAAGATAACTATTATTAATATTTTAATGTATTTCTACAGGTCTTTCCTCTGTATTTCTTATTTGTTTACATAGTTGTGTATAGTATGTATAATGTGGAATTCAGTTTTTCTACTTTACATTGATAATAAAATATTCATTTTATTTCCTATCGTCACATTTTTTATCATTCTACTACACATTAAGTGTATTTAACCCTTCTCATAATGTTAAAAATTTAGGCTGGATTAAATTTTCAATAATAAAGAATTCTGTAATAAAGACTTCCTGTTTATAGCATACCCATTCTCCCCTGCTGCCCCATTTCACATAAGTTTTCTGATTTCAGAGTGAAAAATTATGTCATTTATAAAGTTTCTTTTTTTTAAATACTAACTGCTAAAATTCTTTCTAAAATGTCTGTGACATGGTAGTAATTTGATTATTATAGAAGATGAAATCTTTTTCTTCTTCTTCTTATTTTTTTGCTTCATTGGGTCTTCATTGCTGCACGCGGGCTTTCTCTAGTTGCGGTGTGGGGGGGCTACTGTTCGTTGTGGTGCGCGAGCTTCTCACTCTTCTCACTGCAGTGGCTTCTCTTGTTGTGGAGCACAGGCTCTAGGCACGCAGGCTTCAGTAGTTGTGGAGCATGGGCTCAGTAGTTGTGGCTCGCAGGCTCTAGAGCACAGGCTCAGTAGTTGTGGCACACGGGCTTAGTTGCTCTGCGGCATGTGGGATCTTCCCGGACCAGGGCTCGAACCCGTGTCCCCTGCACTGGCAGGTGGATTCTTAACCACTGCGCCACCAGGGAAGTCCCTGAAATCTTTTTCTATACACTTGTTTTTCTTTCATGATGTGGTAGAAACTCTCTCTCTCTCTGTAACAGCATTTTGATATTTAGCTGGGTACATACTGCTCATCTGTACACTGTATTTCCCAATCTCCCTTGCAGACATGTATGGACATATGACTAAGTCTGGGCCCATAGGTCAAGGGTGAGAATAATGTCTGCAACTTCCAGGCATCCCATTAAAACACTCCACCGGCTGCTGCTAAAATTTATCCTCCCCATTACTCTTCTTTTCCAGTATTTTCTTTATTAGTCTTCCGGAAAAAACTTAAGATCAATTAAACAAGTTCAAAAGAACAATTCCATTAGAATTTTGAGTAGAATTACATTAGAGTTTAAATTCATTTGGGAATAAATGACATCTTTAAATATTCAATTTTCCCATTCAGAAATATCCCATCCCTCCTTTTAGTCTACTCTCCTTTTCTATGCCTACACAAAGGATTAGTATTGCCATCACATGAGTCCTATAAAATTCTTGTTTAGGTTACTCCTCAGTATTCATGGGGTTGTACTGCTCATTCAAATAGAATTTTGTAGATAGCTACCACTTCTCCTGATTAAACACAACAGCTTCTTCAGTTTATCCTTATGGACCATGGTCTTCTCTTGCATCCTGTAATCACCTCTAGATGGACTCCTAGTTGCCCATGTCTAGTTTATAAAAATCAAAATACTCTAGACAGAGTCTGATAGTCCCAGAGTAGAATGAGATCTCCTTCATTCTGGACGCAATAACAACTTTTATATTACTTAGAATTGTGTTACCATCCTTGACCACTCCATCATTCTGATGATTTGACATGGAATCCATATTACTAGTACCCTGCTTCCAACCAAGGAACTGACTTCATAGTGAAGGAAATGAGACAACAGGCTGATGCCTAAAGGGAGTCACTGTTCTCCTCACAAGCCTGATCACCCACAGCTATGGTAAACTCAAAAACAAAAAAGCGAGTGAACAATTTACTGATAACTGTCATGGCACAAGCTGGGAGGCATCACTTTCTGAGGCTGGAATGCTAGCTTGCCAAATACGGCATGTGCTCAGAACCACATATGGCACTTGCCTATCCTACAGACAGAATGCATATATTTAGGAACAAAGGCAGAAGCCTTTAAAATCTTTTGCTTTCTATCTCTGTGACTCTGCTTTGTTTGATGGAAGATCTTAGAAATAAGGGAGGGGCACTTCTACCGGGAGACAGGAGCCATCTAGTCATTTTACATTCTTTATGTCACTGAAACAATACAGGGAATAGGATGCCATAGTGTTGACTAAAACTACAATTGACCTTAACTATCAGGGAGAAATAAGGTTACCTTAAAAGAAGAAAGTCAGTAGGAGTATGGCTTACACCTAGGGGACCACTTTACCAAGCCTGGTCATAGAAATTAACAAAAAATGACCTTAAACCTATGCAGGGCTAGCAAAGCCTTAGACTACTTAGGAATACTTGTACCAACCTATCAGGCAAAGCCCCAGCCAATGAGAACCTGGCTGAATTCAAGGAGAATGAAGAAATGTATAGAGGCTGGAAGAATTTAAATAACAGGAAAAATAGGCTGTAGCCTCTACTTCTCTTTGGACGTTGCTGTAGTCATTATTGTTAGAATATTGACTTAGTAGTTTTCTTCCTCCACCAGTGTATATAAAGCTTGGTGGTGATGGTTAAATTTACCATTTAGTTCAAAGTTTGCAGAAAATGGACAACAACAATTGGGCAGAATTACAATGGACCCAGGGCAAGAATGGCTACCATGTGGAGATGGAGAATTCAGAGGCAAGATAAGTGGCTTTTTGAAATTCTCAACAACTTTCTGTTTGGATGCAGAAGTCTTAAAGTTACTTTGGACTGCCTATCTCTGGGGGAAGAAGCGACTATTCAGCAAATAATGGTTGTTCCTGGGAGAGAAAGAAAGGACTGCAGAAGGGTAAAGAAGAAAGTCCAACCATAAACTTTATTCCTTCAAAAAACTTGCAAATGGAACTAAATATAAACATATAGCATATTACTCTTAATTTGTTAATTCAGAGCAGTGGACACATAGTCATAAATTCAACATGCTATTCTGTATACTTTTAAAATATTTTTAAAATTTTACTTCTGAATCCACAGAGTTAAAAATCTTTTATTATTAAACCAAATAATATTTCTCTTTTAAAGGAGTCTTTTCTACCAAGTACCTGTATGTAAAGGTAAGACCGTGAACTGTGGGCTCTATGTAGACCGATCCATTTGATGTCAGAAGAGGTATAAAATACACTTTCACAGTTGGATTTCCTCTCCTGTGCTCTGCCACCAACATGAAAACAGCATACCCAGAGTAGCCTGGGTTTCAGTACAAGGCATGTGGAACAGACCCAAACCGTTTTTGCATCCTGATGCCAAACTCCAACTGACTCATAAGCCCATGAGTGAGGAAAGCAAATGTCTGTTGTTACGAAGCACTGAGATTTTCGAGGTTCTTATACAGTATCACGGTGGCAATAGGTAACTGACACATTAAAGGTGTTCTGTGTGATATTGATTAGACTATACATTTGGGGGGCATAATTTTATATCACAATAAAAATGTATAAGATATATAACCATCTCGGGTTTCCCTGATAGCGCAGTGGTTAAGAATCCGCCTGCCAATGCAGGGGACACGGGTGCCAGCCCTGGTCCGGGAAGATCCCCCATGCCGCGGAGCAACTAAGCCCATGTGCCACAACTACTGAGCCTGCGCTCTAGAGCCCGCGAGCCACAACTACTGAGCCCATGCACCGAAGCCCACGCGCCTAGAGCCCGTGCTCCACCACAAGAGAAGCCACCGCAATGAGAAGCCCGTGCACCGCAACGAAGAGTAGCCCCCGCTCGCCGCAACTAGAGAAAGGCTGCACGCAGCGATGAAGACCCAACACAGCCAAAAATAAAATAAATAAAAGTAAAAAAAAAAAAAAGAAAAGAAATATAACCATTTCAACATATAAATGTATTTATTCAAATTAAATTCAGTGCAATTTACATGTGGAACTAAGCAATTTTCTTTATACATT
The DNA here is from genome assembly GCF_965194805.1 of Balaenoptera borealis. Lineage (NCBI taxonomy): Eukaryota > Metazoa > Chordata > Mammalia > Artiodactyla > Balaenopteridae > Balaenoptera > Balaenoptera borealis. Next base: position 11,458 of record NW_028122882.1, read on the forward strand.
TAGGCATATTCCATTTATACCTACAGACAGGTAAACTTTTTGCACAAGTAGGAAAACTTAAAATATATTTTGAATAGATTTGTACAAACTGTTGAATACTTTAAAATTAGTAATTGAAAGTTCCCACCCTCATTTGGAGGTAGAATGGGAACTTAACTTTCCAGTTACTGGTCTGAAAAAGAAAATAACTTGCTATAATTTTGAATGTTATATAGTATAAGCACTATAAAAATATCACTGTCATGATAGCATAGGAACACTCTAAATGTAGACCTTATGGTAGAAATTGCTAGCTGTTCACCAAAACTCATTTCTTCTTCATCCTGGAAAGCACAGCTAAACTATTCCTAGTCAGTGGAAAGTGATGTGGGCCACACCTAGGCCTAGCCCATAAAAGCCTCCCAACATGTGCTCCTCCATGCTTTTCGTCCCTTCCAGTTGACTATGATGATGAATCCAAGGTTCCATGTTTTAAAGAAAGCAGAGTCACAGTCAACCTGGGTCCCTGCTCAACGTTTCTTGAGCAAGAAATAGACTGGTATTGTGTTTGCTATCTGTTCACTGTATCATGCAAAACAATAGTAAAAGAAACAATGCCAAATAGTTATCTACCTCCCTAAAATTGAACCTCTATAGTTTTTATGTTTTCATGAACTACTTGCATTCTTATGACAAGTATTATGAGTTGAAAATACGTCAGCCACAAGTAGCATGAGTTTCACATAGGTTGTTAACTTCACTAGAAATTGAAGTAAAAACATAATAAATTATATTCTCTTCATAGCTATGTAAATAAAAGATGTTTTAATCATGTACAACCTAATGCTTAAAATTAAAATTAGGTTTTCTAACTAGAAAGACCCAATCAAGAAATTTCTTAGTTAATGACACACAAAAGTTGGTAATGTGACCTAAAATTCTCTTACCATCTGTGCCATGAAGAACAGTAATCTGTTGGACTGAAGATGATGAAGCAAACTTGACAGGAACTTTGCCCAACTTCTGTGTACTGAGGTCTGGAATATCATGTCCACGATCTTCAGCATTAACAAAAATCTCAGATGAAAACATGGTTTTTCCTGGACTCTCTGTTGTTATCTGAGTGACTGCATCAGATGATAATTTTCCAGAGAAGGGAGAAAACGGGGTCTTAATCTCCTTTGGTGATCTGAACAAAAAAGAGAAAGCACACAGCAGGTCATATCCTTGGCTTATCAAATACTGTAATTTCTTTCCAAATGTGGCTTCAATATTTTTTGGAGACACATCCAACTCAAATGGTTAAGTTATTTCTGCAGTACCCTGTGCTTTTTTACATACTTATTACAGGGTGATCATGCATGAGTTTACTTTTACTTATTTTAAAATCTACTTTTATTTTGGATTTAGAATGCTATTATATAAGGAAAGGGTACTTTTCAGTTGAAGTGGAAAGATATCCATTAAAAAATAATTACTGGAAGTCCACTATAAATTAGGGGACTATGCTAAACGCATAGAGTGTACAAAAATAAAAAAGAAACAGAGCCTTTCCTCAAAAAGTTTATATGTCAGTGGGGGAACCAGAGGTTTTTAAGGTTGTAATTATGTATATAGATTATAAAGAATCCATATTAAAACATAATGGAGTAAATAAATGAGTGTATAAATAAATAAATAATAGGAGGGAGGGAGAAGACAAATCTTGCCAACAGAAGAATTCCATATGTAGGTAACCTCCCCCCCGCCCCCCCCCGGCATCCATCTCCTCCCCAAGGAGGTGGAGGTGAAGCTTAATCTTCCCCTTAAGTCCAGTCCTGGGCTGGCCTTAATGATTGAATTCCAGAGACAGTATAAAATGGGAGAAAAAGTAACTTTACAGTGGAGAAACCAAGCAAACACCATGTTATGCAAGTGATGATGTTTCACATCACCAGTGATGTCACGGAGACACTACATACTCTCTGTTATGATGTGATGAGACGGTTACTTCGCTTCTGCGGTATTCTTTGTCAAAACCTATAACTCCAGTCGAATCATGAGAAAAACATCAGCCAAACCCAGACTGAGAACAATTCTACAAAATATCAGACAAATATTCCTCAAGACTGTCAAAATCATGAAAAACAAGGAAGGAATGAGGAACTGTCATAGACCAGAGAAGACTAAGGAGACATGACAACTAACTAAGTGGAATGTGATATACTGGATTGGGTCCTAGAACAGAAAAAGGTCATTAACAGGAAAACTGGTGAAATCCAAAAAAAGTCTTAAGTTTAGTTAATAGTAATGTATAAATGTTGGCTTTTTAATTTTGAAAAATATACTATGGTAGTATAAGATGTTAGCAATAGGAAAAACTGGGAGAGAGGTAAAGGGAACTCTGTTTGTATCTTTTCTGCAGATTTGAAATTATTTGAAAATGAAAAAGGTCATTTTTAAAAAATGGAGTAATACTGTATTGTATTATATCACAGAAGAAGAAGACCTTTTAAAAGGTCTTTTAAATCTCTACCCTCTATATACTATTCACTAATTAAAAGGACAATTATGAGAAAAGAAAATAGGCCCATCTCCCTTATGTATACAGAAGCAAAAATCATACACAAAATGTTAGACAATCAAATGTAGAGTGTGTGAGTGAGTGAATGTGTGTGTGTGTGTGTGTGTGTGTGTGTGTGTGTGTGTGTGAATTCCTACCAAGTTGTTTTACTCCAGAAATGCAAGGTGAGTTAACATTCAAATATCAATAAATGTCATGCACCACATCCATAAAATAAAGGAGAAAATGTATATGATCATATCAGTATAGTCAGATAAAGCATTTGATAAAATTCAATAATTATGTATGATTAAAAACTCATAGCAAAGGGAAACTACAAAAAACTTTAGAGCCACCATCCTATTTATAGTGAAATGTGGAGAACGTCCACTGTAAGATTAGGAACAAAATAAGAATGCCAACTCTTACCTTTTCTATTCAACCTATTAGTAAAAGTATTAAATGGCATTAGCAGTAAGGCAGGAAAAAGAAATCAGAAATATAAGGCTAAGAAAGGAAGAAATCATACTGTCACTTTCCATAGTTGATATAATTAAGGATACAGAAAATCCAAAACCATCTACAGATAACTTATTAGAATATCAGTTAGTTTTTAGAAGAGTTGCCAGATAAGAGACCAAACATTAAAAAATTCCACTAACATTTTTCTGTGTCTGAAAAGTTATAAAATTAAAAACTAAAAAATATGCCATCTACATTATCATCAAAACATCATATACCTAATAATAAGTGTAATAAAAAATGTAAGAACCCTATTAGAATAGAAAACTATTGATATATCATAGAGAGAAATTAAAGGTGATCTAAATAGGATTTCTGCTTTGAGGCAGGATGTATAGGCATACCTCACTTTATTGCACTTCACTTTATTGTACCTTGCAGATAATGCTTTTTTTTTTTTTTTTTTTTTTTTTTTTTTTTTTACAAATTGAAGGTTTGTGGCAACCCTGTGTCAAGCAGCTCTACTGGTGGTGCCATTTTTCCAACAGCATTTGCTCACTTCGTGTCTCTATGTCATGTTTTGGTAAGTCTCACAATATTTCAAACTTTTTCACTATTATACTTGTTACATGATCTGTGATCAGTGATCTTTGATGTTACTATTGCAAAAAGATTACAGCTTGCTGAAGGCTCAGATGATGGGTAGCATTCTTAAAGTCTACTTTCAAATTAAGATATGTACTTTTTTTAGACATAATGCTATTGCACACTTAATAGACTACAGTATAGCATAAACATAACTTGTACATGCACTGGGAAACCAAACAACTCGTGTGACTTGCTTTCTTATGATATTCTCCTTATTGTGGTGTCTGGGACCAAAGCCATATCTCCATAATAATATGCCTGCACTAGGTAGGCACAGGCCATCACTCCTGCTGCAACGAGCAAACAAACTTGAATAAAAGATCATCGAGCTAAGGAAGCAATCAAGAAACAATATCAACTAATATGCTAGAGAGGGACATTTAGAGATTTGGAGCAGGGGTTTGGTGTAGGGAGACATACTCCACTGGAAAAGAGAAATCACCATATCTTTTGATGAACTCATTTGCTGGCATGATGGAGTGAAATCTAGCAGAATGTCAAGCCGATTTCCCCCACAGGACATTTCCTTAGTGTCAGGGTGGTATAGGATGATGGGGGACTGAGCCAAGAAAGCAGAGTGAAATTTCCTGCACAGTCATGGCACTAACAAACCAAATCCCGCTAGATAAAGGGGCCTGTGACAATCATTAGGTCTCCTCTTCAAGACATTTGCCAGTTTTTGAACCTATATAAAGCAGGAAGCTAAATACCTAATGCCTGAGGGAGAGAACTTTCCAAAGTGAGGAATTAGAGACCTACCAGACTCACAGTAAAAACCCAGAAGTGCCATCCCCAAGAAGGGGGCTGAGTCAGAAAAAGTGAAGTCATCTGCAATGTTTCAGTGTTTATGAGACAAATTTTCACTGAGAAAGTGTAACGGCAACAAATACATAGCTGGTCTCTCCTTACATTTGCCATACTCTGAAGCTGTGAGAACTGAGAGCCTAAAGAGCTGAATTCAAACATCTGAAAGACTGAAGTCAATAACTGACTGTATTTATTGAAGAATCAAAGACCTGTCAGGCTCACAGCAAAAATCCAGGGAGGCCACAAATTAGGAAAAATCATAGGTAGGATGAGACAACTAAAGCTCCAACCCAGTTCTGACCTAGTAAAATTCCTGAAATGACTGAAATGATCAGCCACTCTGATTAACAGAGAAAAGGGTAAATCTTCTCTGGTGCAAAGTAATAGCATCTTCAGTCTCTATGAATTTTTTATTCACCACGTCCAGCACACAATCAAAAATTATGAAATTCCTGAAGCAGGAAAAAGTGACTAAAACTTAAGACAAAAAAAAAAACAAAAAAAAAAAACCAAGAAAAATTGATTTAGAGGGAATTCAGATTCTGGAGTTAGCACAGAACTTTAAAATGACTATATTGAGAGTAAAAGATGGGGATTAATAGATTAAAATATGGAGAATCTCAACAGAAAATTGGAATCAATTTTAAAAAATCAAATACAGATAAATGAAAAATAAGAAAACTGATCCCCAGCAGACCTTAGGGAATACTAGAAGAAATTTTTTTGGGCTGAAGTAAAATGGCCCAACATAGAACAGAGCTGGGCTCTCGGTCCCATATTGAACTCGAGTTGGAAGAGGCGAGTCCGGTCTCAAAACGGAGGTAAAACCGCCGCCCGGTCGCCCCCAGCCCGACTCCGGCCGCCGCCGCCGCCGGGGGGAGGAGGGCCATGATCCAAAGGAACCAGAACAGTTGAGAAAACTGTTTATTGGTGGTCTGAGCTTTGAAACTACAGACGATAGCTTAAGAGAACATTTTGAGAAATGGGGCACACTTACAGATTGTGTGGTGATGAGAGACCCCCAGACAAACCGTTCCAGGGGCTTTGGTTTTGTGACTTACTCTTGGGTTGAAGAGGTGGATGCAGCAATGTGTGCTCGACCACACAAGGTTGATGGGCGTGTAGTGGAACCAAAGAGAGCTGTTTCTAGAGAGGATTCTGTAAAGCCTGGTGCCCGTCTAACAGTGAAGAAAATTTTTGTTGGTGGTATTAAAGAAGATACAGAAGAATGTAATTCGAGAGACTACTTTGAAAAGTATGGCAAGATTGAAACCATAGGAGTTATGGAAGACAGGCAGAGTGGAAAAAAGAGAGGATTTGCTTTTGTAACTTTTGATGATCATGATACAGTTGATAAAATTGTTGTTCAGAAATACCACACTATTAATGGGCATAATTGTAAGTGAAAAAGGCCCTTTCTAAACAAGAAATGCAATCTGCTGGATCACAGAGAGGTCGTGGAGGTGGATCTGGCAACTTTATGGGTCGTGGAGGAAACTTTGGAGGTGGTGGAGGTAACTTTGGCCGTGGTGGAAACTTTGGTGGAAGAGGAGGCTATGGTGGTGGAGGTGGTGGCAGCAGAGGTAGTTATGGAGGAGGTGATGGTGGATAAAACGGATTTGGAGGCGACGGTGGTAACGATGGTGGTGGTCCTGGTTACAGTAGTAGAGGAGGCTATGGTGGTGGTGGACCAGGATATGGAAACCAAGATGGTGGATATGGTGGCGGTGGTGGAGGATATGATGCTTACAATGAAGGAGGAAATTTTGGAGGTAACTATGGTGGTGGTGGTGGGAGCTATAATGATTTTGGAAATTATAGTGGACAACAGCAATCAAATTATGGACCCATGAAGGGGGGCAGTTTTGGTGGAAGAAGCTCGGGAAGTCCCTATGGTGGTGGTTATGGATCTGGTGGTGGAAGTGGTGGATATGGTAGCAGAAGGTTCTCAAAACTCAGAAGAAAAGGGCTACAGTTCTTAGCAGGAGAGAGAGCGAGGAGTTGTCAGGAAAGCTGCAGGTTACTTTGAGACAGTCGTCCCAAATGCATTAGAGGAACTGTAAAAACCTGCCGCAGAAGGAACGATGATCCATAGTCAGAAAAGTTACTGCAGCTTAAACAGGAAACCCTTCTTGTTCAGGACTGTCCTAGCCACAGTTTGCAAAAAGTGCAGCTATTGATTCATGCAACGGAGGGTCAATTAGATGTACATTCCTGAGGTCTTTTATCTGTTGTAGCTTTGTCTTTTTCTTTTCATTACATCAGGTATATTGCCCTGTAAATTGTGGTAGTGGTACCAGGAATAAAAAATTAAGGAATTTTAAACTTTTCAATATTTGTGTAGTTCAGTTTTTCTACATTTTAGTACAGAAACTTTAACAAAATGCAGTTTTGAAGGTGTTTCCTTGTGAGTTAACAAGTAAAGAAGATCATTGTTCATTAATATTTTGTATGAATTTTGCTAAAGTTAACTGTAAAGAAACACCTGCTGACTTGCAGTTTAAGGGGATCTATTCTCCCCATTTCCAAACCATGAAATGAATGGGCTCTGACATGTGGAGAGAATAGATATTTGTATGTTTGCAATGTGTGTTTTAGATAATAGAATTGGGTATTTAAATTAGCATATTTGTGAATTTAATAGCTTTAAGATTTACTTCAAATGAAAAATCTCAGAATTCAAAAAAAAAAAAACAAAAGAACAGAGCTGGGAGCGCGATTGGCGCTGCCTGCGGGGGAGGAGCGCCGCCGCCGCCGCGAGCTGGGAGCTCGATTGGCGCTCCCTGCGGGGGAGGAGCGCCGCCGCCGCCGCCGCCGCCGCGAGCTGGGAGCTCGACTGGCGCTCCCTGCGGGGGAGGAGCGCCGCCGTCGCCGCCGCGAGCCGGGAGCTCGATTGTCGCTGCCTGCGGGGGAGGAGCGCCGCCGCCGCGAGCTGGGAGCTCGCTTGGCACTGCCTGCGGGGGAGGAGCGCCGCCGCCGCCGCCGCCGCCGCGAGCTGGATTGGCGCTGCCTGCGGGGGAGGAGCGCCGCCGCGGCCGCCGCCGCGAGCTGGGAGCTCGTTTGGCGCTGCCTGCGGGGGAGGAGCGCCGCCGCCGCCGCCGCCGCGAGCTGGGAGCTCCATTGGCGCTGCCTGCGGGGGAGGAGCGCCGCCGCCGCCGCCGCCGCCGCCGCCGCCGCCGCCGCGAGCTGGGAGCTCGACTGGCGCTCCCTGCGGGGGAGGAGCGCCGCCGCCGCCGCCGCCGCGAGCTGGGAGCTCGATTGGCGCTGCCTGTGGGGGAGGAGCGCCGCCGCCGTCGCCGCCGCGAGCTGGGAGCTCGCTTGGCGCTGCCTGCGGGGGAGGAGCGCCGCCGCCGCGAGCTGGGAGCTCGCTTGGCACTGCCTGCGGGGGAGGAGCGCCGCCGCCGCCGCCGCCGCCGCCGCCGCCGCCGCCGCCGCGAGCTGGATTGGCGCTGCCTGCGGGGGAGGAGCGCCGCCGCCGCCGCCGCCGCGAGCTGGGAGCTCGTTTGGCGCTGCCTGCGGGGGAGGAGCGCCGCCGCCGCCGCCGCGAACTGGGAGCTCGATTGGCGCTGCCCTGCGGGGGAGGAGCGCCGCCGCCGCCGCCGCCGCCGCCGCCGCCACGAGCTGGGAGCTCGATTGGCGCTGCCTGCGGGGGAGGAGCGCCGCCGCCGCGAGCTGGGAGCTCGATTGGCGCTGCCTGCGTGGGAGGAGCGCCGCCGCCGTCGCCGCCGCGAGCTGGGAGCTCGGTTGGCACTGCCTGCGGGGGAGGAGCGCCGCCGCCGCCGCCGCGAGCTGGATTGGCGCTGCTTGCGGGGGAGGAGCGCCGCCGCCGCCGCGGCCGCGAGCTGGGAGCTCGATTGGCGCTGCCTGCGGGGGAGGAGCGCCGCCGCCGTCGCCGCCGCGAGCTGGGAGCTCGATTGGCGCTGCCTGCGTGGGAGGAGCGCCGCCGCCGTCGCCGCCGCGAGCTGGGAGCTCGATTGGCGCTGCCTGCGTGGGAGGAGCGCCGCCGCCGTCGCCGCCGCGAGCTGGGAGCTCGATTGGCGCTGCCTGCGTGGGAGGAGCGCCGCCGCCGCCGCCGCCCCCGCCGTCGCAGTCGTCGTGAGTGAAGAAGCGCCTCGGTGACGCCTGGTGAGGGCCCTCGCCGACGCCTGGGCTTACCTGCCGCCCGGCCAGCTCCGCTCGTTTCCCGTCCCCCGCGGCCCGGCGCGGGGCAGGCCTGCCAGGGCCATGGAGGACGAGGTGGTCCGCATTGCCAAGAAGATGGACAAGATGGTGCAGAAGAAAAACGCGGTGAGCGCGGCGGGCGGCGCGGGCCGGAGGGAGGCCGGGCGGCGGGCGGGGGCCAGTCGGCCTGAGGGGGCTCCCGGCCCGCGGTGAGCGCGGCGGGTGCTGCGAGACGGCGGCGAGGCCCGCGCTCTGGGGAGGGGTTCCTGGGGAGGGGGGAGCTTCGTGTCCCGCGGCCGCGTCCCGGGCAGGGGTTCTGGGGGGCGTCCTGTCCCGCAGCTGCGTCCCGGGCAGGGGTCTGGGGGGCGTCCTGTCCCGCAGCTGCGTCCCGGGCAGGGGTTCTGGGGGGCGTCCTGTCCCGCGGCCGCGTCCCGGGGAGGGGGTCCTGGGGGGGTCCCGGGGAGGGCGTCCGGTCCCGCGGCCACCGGCGCTGGGATCCGCCCTGGGCGCCCGAGGCCCCTCGTGATTAGCGCAGCCCGGTAAACTCTATGGAGGCATCCTCCTCATTATTTTAAACGTGACGGTGGTAAAGCCTCGCTGGTTTAGCTGAAGAGTGCAGAGAGCCCTCCCTGTTTGAAAGAATTGGTTCTCTTTCCCGGGCTCATTGGCCAGCAGCGAGAAAACAACATCAAACAGAGGTTTGTGATCAGTTTTAGACATGAAACTGTTCAAGCAAAACGTGAATTTCCTGGATCTTATTTTTGAGGAAGGCTGAACATTCCCTTGATTGTCTCAACTCCCCTGCATGTTTGCTTAGCAATTAAAAAAGGTGAACTACGCCAGTGTACTTGGCAAGTTGCTAAACTTTTTGGAAAAAGTGGATCTTGTTAGGCCGCGGAGTGCGGGGAGCTGTGTTTAAGGCATTGCCGCCGACGAGGCTGTGCTGCCGGCTGGATTTGGACACATGTCGTTGCTGGTCCTCTCAGTGGTTTACAGTTGCTACCGGTGGCGTTTTCTGTCACTGATAACGTGTGCACGTGAACGTGGTCTCTTGCGGTTTGTATGAGGTGCTCCAGTTTCTGCATTTCTTTCCACCTGTGTGGGCCACTCTCAGTCCCTTGCTTCCGAGTCGTCTGTATTTTCAGCTAAACTTCTGAAATTCTAAGTCCAACGAATGTGAAGGAGAGAAGGGCTGCTCTGATTTGCACAGCACTTTGGAGTTACAAAGCGTTTGTGCAGAATTCTTTGGGGACTCACGACAGCTGTGTTGCATTCATTTTACAGAATAAGAAACTGAGTCAGACCAAGCAGTTCACCTCCTTAAATGAAGTGTGCGTTGTGGATTAAGCCAGGACCCGAGTTTTCTGCTGGGCAGCATGCAGAAGTAGTGTTAAACACCGAATTCTTAAGACTTCAGACTTGGTGTGCGCCTCTTTTCCTTTAACAGGTGCATTGCCCGGCGTGTAATTTCATACCCTGTTCATCTGTCTTTGCAATTTTGGCTTTTTAAAGGATTTCCTGTTTGTTTTCTGTTGCAGACGTTGCCGGTGCCATTTATTGTTTCTGTTGATACAGGCCTTTCATTCCTCACTGCAAGTGATGAGTTCTGTATATTTGATTGGCTGAACGTTTCTGTTATTCTGTTTAAACTGGCAAGTTTTTTTTCTTTGCCTAGAGAACCCTAGACTCCCCTAGTAGAAGCTGGCTCCTAGGGAAAAAGGCCGTTTCTTGGGTAATTTTTTTCTCGAACTCAGGCTATAAAATGTGTACCTTTTAATCATCTAGTGCACTAGGTGTTTTTGTTTGTTTCCTTTCCTTGAAATAGACGTTTCCTAGAAATGAGGAATTCCTTAGTGAGCAAGTATGGAGAAGACCAGTTTGTATTTATCTGCAGTTCTCAAATTATAAACATATAATGCGTCAGCAGGAGAATGAGGATAAGCTCCACAGATGATCCTCAAGTCTCACTTTTCTTTTCAAATCTTATATTTCTAGTAGTACAGAACTTTACCAATATAAAAACTTGCCCCCCCCGCCCCCCAAAAAAAAGAACACAACTGCAGGAAAGAACAAAGAGCACTTAAAGTGTGTGTGTGTCTAATATATACATGTACATATACCCAGGTACATACACCTTTATATTTATATGTTATTTTGTAAATAAGTGACAATAATAATGTCTTGTGGAGATGTAGAACAGAAGTATACAACGAAAGCACAAACAGCAGGAGGGGCAAATGGAGTTAAACTGTTCAACCTCCATGGGATGGTTCCATGGAGGAGGCAGAGAGGGGGATGGGATCCTCGAAGAGCTGCTGAAGACCTTGCATTTTTTGCAGATCTCTTTAGAATGCTACTTGCATATTGTGCTCTCACTGAATGCACCTGGCTGAGCTATGGCACATTAGCACGGTAAACATTTGTCAGATTTGCCCTAGTCAGAAAATTTTCTATACCTGCCATCCTGCTTGGCACTTAAAAAAAAATTTTTTTTTTTTAAGCTCTCTATGATATAGGGATGATGGGTGAAGAAGGTAGGCTGCAGGGTAATATGTAGTATGTATGATCCCATTTTGATACAGTAAACAGAAAGTATTAAATGCATGCCTGTTTGTATGAGCAGTGAGTTTGCATGGTTATCTCAAGAGGGAGGGAATGGGACGGGTAGAGAAAGAGACTGACCACAGACTATTGTTTTACTTGTTACAAGAGGCATGTGTTGCCTTCATTTCTGATTAAACTTTTTGTGTCCAGATTATTGTAGGTTTACATGCAGTTGTAAGAAATAATAGTGCGATAGCTCCTGTGTGTCCTTTACCCAGTTTTCCCCAATGGTAACATCTTACAGAATCATAGTATACTGTCACAACCTGGGTATTGCCATTGACACAGTCAAGATAGAGAACATTTCCATCCCACAGGATCTCTCCTGATGCCATTTTATAGCCACTGCTGCTCCCCCACTCCCCACCAAATCATAGTGATCTGATAGTGCAGTGGATAAAGTTGCAATTAAAGTTTTTGTGCAGATGATCAAGGGAAAATACCCCCTGGGGAAGATGGCCCATCTCCCACTCCCCCGGCCCTATCTGTCCCTGGCAACCTGTCATTTCAAGAATGTTATGTGGGACTTCCCTGGTGGCGCAGCGGTTAAGAATCTGCCTGCCATTGCAGGGGACATGGGTTTGATCCCTTGTCCGGGAAGATCCCACATGCCGCGGAGCAGCTAAGCCCATGCGCCACAACGACTGAGCCTGCGCTTTAGAGCCCGGGAGCCACAACTACTGAGCCCACGTGCCACAACTACTGAAGCCCGCGTGCCTAGAGCCCGTGCTCTGCAACAAGAGAAGCCACCGCAGCGAGAAGCCCGCACACTGCAACAAAGAGTAGCCCCCGCTCGCCGCAACTAGAGAAAGCCCACACGCAGCAACGAAGACCCAACGCAGCCAAAAATAAAATAAATTAACTAATTAATTAAAAAAAAAGAATGTTATGTGAATAAAATCATATAGTGTGTAACCTTTTTTTTTTTTTAAGTAAAAAAAATTTTTTTTTGGCTGCGCTGCCGGTTGTGCGATCTTAGTTCCCCGACCAAGGATTGAACCCAGCCCAGGTAGTGAAAGTGCTGAGTGCTAAACACTGGACCGCCAGGGAATTCCCAGTATGCAACCTTTTGGATTGGCCTTTTTCAATCAGTGTAATTCCCTGGAGAGTCATCCAAATTGCATGAATCAACAGTGCTCCTCTTTTTTAAAAAAAATATTTATTTATTTATTTATTTGGCTGTGCGGGTCTTTAGTTGCAGCATGCGGGATCTAGTTCTCTGACCAGGGATGGAACCTGGGCCCCCTGCATTGAGAGTGCAGAGTCTTAACCGCTGGAACACCAGAGAGGTCCCAGTGCCGCTTTCTTTTTAATTGCTGAGTAGTATTCCATGGTTTGGCTGTACTTCAGTTTGTTTAATCACTTGCCCATTGAAGAACATCTGAGTTTTTTTCCCATTTCCTGACTATTACTGATAGAGATGCTGTGGACATTTGTGTACCTTTTTTTGTGCGAACATGCGTTCTCTGGGATAAATGCCGTAGGGTATGTGTTGCTTTTTTTGTTTTTTTTCCGGCTACGCTGTGCCACATGTGGGATCTTGGTTCCCCAATCAGGGATCGAGCCCGTGCCCCCTGCATTGGGAGCTTGGAGTCTTAACCACTGGACTGCCAGGGAAATTCCTGTATTGCTCCCCCCGCCCCACTTGATTGATTGATTGGTTGATTGGCTGTATTGGGTCTTAGTTGCGGCACGCGGGACCTTCGTTAAGGCATGTGGGATCTTTATTGTCGTTGCGGCGCACGGGCTCTTCGTTGCAGCATGAGAGCTTCTCTCTAGTTGTGGCGTGCGGGTTTTCTCTCTCTAGTTGTGGCACGTGGGCTCTGTAGTTGTGGCGTGCAGGCTCCAGAGCGCGTGGGCTCTGTAGTTTGCTGCACGTGGGCTACCTCATTGAGGTGTGCGAGCTCAGTAGTTTGGTGCGAGGGCTTAGTTGCCCCGCGGCATGTGGGATCTTAGTTCCCCGACCGGGAATCGAACCCGCGTCCCCTGCATTGCAGGACGGATTCTTTACCACTGAACCACCAGGGAAGTCCCTGTATTGCTTTTTTAAATTCAAAAAAAAAAAAAAGGAAAAGCAATTAGAGGTGAAACAACTAATTATATGATGGCCTTTCAAAGTACATATTCAAACCCTACATTCTTGGTGTACATAAGTTATTTATGTTGATTTGTGGTGTTTAGCTCTAGCAACAAGGCAATAATAATAACGCTGTAGTTTTCCTTGTTTCTTTCAACTGATGATCTGTGTATTTATTACAAATATTAATTAACACTCACAAGCTACCAGGAGGCAAGTAATGGTTAGCGCTGGTGTGGTTAACTCCTTTATAGATAGGGAGGTTGAGGCATGGGTATTGTGGAATTTGCCATGTTGAGGCATGGGTATTGTGGAATTTGCCTAAGGTTATATAGCACTGTGTTCTGACTCAGATTCATTCAGATTTATTCCTTCCCTTTCTGTCTCCTGAATTAACGCTTTGTAATTTTGACCTAGGTGTGAGGACACGAAAAGGGTTTTTTTCTGTATCTGAGGTTTAGTGCTTGTTTTATAGAAGCAATATAGTATAGTGGTTAGAGTAGGCACTTTAGCATCTGAGTTTTGTTTTTTTCTTAAGTCTTTAATGAATTTGTTACAATATTGCTTCTGTTTTATGTTTTGCACATGCCGGAAAGGTAATAGGCCTTGGCCCCTGGGCCTGGGCTTCGTCTCTTGTGCTGTCTCCTGTCCCTGTTGCCCCCGCGCGCTGGCCCGTCCGCGCTGTGCCAGGGGGTATTGGTCGTCTCGCGGCTCAGTTCACAGTAGCTGAAAGGGACTGTGTGTGATGGTCTCATTTCTGCCCATCGTTTTCAAAGGGAGGCTCTGGCCATTGCTCCTCGGGTAAAATGCAGAGGGAGTGCTTTTTAAGATGGGACTGTCAGTGTTGGGGACACTCCTTAATTACCAAAACGGAATCCCCTTCAGTTCCTCCAGCTGTGTTGTTTTGGCACAGAAGATGTGAGTAATAGGAACTGGAGCTAAGTTGGAGTGAAAAAACGCACCGGTCCCGCCGAATTTTCCATCGAAACAGTTGATTTGTGTTGTCTGTAGGAATTCTAAAGGGCGTACCGTTGCTTCCTAACCGGAGTCATTTGAGAGATCTACCTCTGTACGTTCAAATGATTAATTTTGAGACTTTGCTCATGTGTGCAGTAAACCCTTTAATTCCCTAAGACCTTCCTTTCCTCCATCTCCTACCCCATTAAGCCCGCTTCAGTTCATCTCCTGAATTTCTTTGGAATCTGTCAGCTCTCCCTCAACACCCTAATACTGAACTTGCCTGTGTGTTGCGATTAGGTCCTAACTAGTGTCCATATATCTTGTTTCCTTCCAATCCATTCTTCACACAAAAAACCTTCAAGGCAAGTTGGAACATTGCTCATAAACATCGCTCACAAACATTGTTTTGAGAATAGAAAACACAGTGTTTGTTGGCCTTTAAGACTCTGCGTGGTCTAGAATCCTCTCTGCTTCTCTAGCCCCATCTTGTGCCACTTGTGCCCTCACTTTCTATGCTTCAGATACACTGAATTAACCTTAGTTCTCACTCATCTGACAGAAGTCAGTTCAGATATTATTTTTCACTGTGATCCCTAGCATTAAGCAAGTTGATTATCACGTTTTGTATGAGGACTAAAACTAAACTGGGAAGTGGAAGAATTGAGTTTAAACTGTTTCAGTCAACACGCATGTATTAATGATACCTACATATTGAACACCGGGCTAGGTTTCATGAGGGATACAGAAGTTCTGGCCATCTCTGGTTTTGGATATCCCTTATTTGTTGAGACCTTTGCGTTGTTTGGTTGCCTTTTGTCTGTTTTCAAGATGGGAAAACAGGAACGAGGGAAGTATAGGTTATTACTAGGTGGGGTTGAACAAGTGGAGCAGCAAACTGCAAGGCAGAAAGAAGAGGGACGTACTATAGAGGGATATGATTTCCATTCTCAAGGCGCCTGCATCCTGTGCAGGGAGACAGCCTAACATAAAATGTGCCTAACAACAAATATATTGACTTCTTACTAAAAATCTGCAGTTCATATAACCAAGGGGTTTATAACTTCTCCTTTAAAAGTGATATTCCTGGGACTTCCCTGGTGGTCCAGTGGTGAAGACTCTGCGCTTCCAATGCAGCAGGCGTGGGTTCAATTCCTGGTTGGGGAGCTAAGATCCCACATGCTGCGCAGCCAAAGAAATTTTTTTCAAAAGTTATACTCCTGTATTATTGAATTTAGTGGTTTAGATTTTGTTTTAATGTTAAGAAGATTTCAGTTTATTTACCAGGAACAAACAAAACATAATGTAAAAATAGTTTCCCAGAAACGATTTCCATCATTCTCTTCTTCCCTTTCTCCCGCAGACTGGTGTTTCATCTTTACAAGCTCTCTGTCTTTCCATAGGAAAGCTGTCTGGCTTGGAGGTTGCAATCCCAGGGAATTTTTCATCAGCGGGGAAGTCTCCATCACTACAGAGGGATCAAGGGAGAAGTCAGTCCCTGGTAAGTGAGATGCTCCCCCTAAACACCAACACAGCAGTCGTGTACCTTTTAAGGGGTTCAAGGGCAAGATGGGCTAGGCATTTCTACTAACTCTTCTTAAGGATCATGGACAGTGCCGTAAGCTACGAGGTAAGCGGTGACTGTTGTAATTCTTACTGGTGATCATTTCCTGTCACTGATTCTCAGCTTTCTTTGTATTTCATAGGACTGTTGTCAGTCCAATAGAAAATGAGTCTTATTTTTAAAAAACTGAAATGTTTTACAAAGCCTAGCATTCTCATATAGAGTCCTTTCAATTCTCCCCACTTTCCCAAGAGGCTATGAACGCTTCACACCATGAACTAGGAGAGGGGGTAGAGCCCTTTCTGATGAAATACATCAACAAAGACAGAGTCTTAGCCTGCTTGCTCTCTGGACAGGATCTCGGACTACAAGGTCTTCAATCCTGGTATAAATGAAGGAAGTGAGGACAGTTCAACTGGCACTCTCATAACAAGAGTTGTGAAACACCTTCCAAAGAGACTATAGCAGTAGATGAGGGAAGGGAGTGCTACAGTGTGGTAGTACAGGGGGAATGATCGGCTACAGCAGTGAAAAATGTGGTACCTATTGGTGTGCTCTCGGGGTTCTTGTACATGTAGCATAGATGACCTTTACAGTGGCCCTCTCACCTTCCCACCTGCATTAGGTGTTCTTTTTTTTTTAAATTTATGTTTATTTATTTATTTATTGTTTGAACTTATTTATTCTATGTGTTTATTTTTTTGGCTGCACTGGGTCTTCATTGCTGTGCACGGGCTTTCTCTAGTTGGCGGCTAGCGGGGGCTACTCTTGGTTGCGGTGTGCGGGCGTCTCATCGCGGTGGCGTCTATTGTTGCGGAGCATGCGCTCTAGGCGCGTGGGCTTCGGTAGTTGCGGCTCACGGGCTCTAGAATGCAGGCTCAGTAGTTGTGGCACATGGGCTTAGTTGCTCCACGGCATGTGGGATCTTCGCAGACCAGGGCTCGAACCCGTGTCCCCCGCATTGCATTGGCAGGTGGATTCTTAACCACTGCGCCACCAGGGAAGCCCTATTCTGTATACTTTTAAAATATTTTTTAAAATTTTACTTCTGAATCCACAGAGTTAAAAATCTTTTATTATTAAACCAAATAATATTTCTCTTTTAAAGGAGTCCTTTCTACCAAGTACCTGTATGTAAAGGTAAGACCGTGAACTGTGGGCTCTATGTAGACCGATCCATTTGATGTCAGAAGAGGTATAAAATACACTTTCACAGTTGGATTTCCTCTCCTGTGCTCTGCCACCAACATGAAAACAGCATACCCAGAGTAGCCTGGGTTTCAGTACAAGGCATGTGGAACAGACCCAAACCGTTTTTGCATCCTGATGCCAAACTCCAACTGACTCATAAGCCCATGAGTGAGGAAAGCAAATGTCTGTTGTTACGAAGCACTGAGATTTTCGAGGTTCTTATACAGTATCACGGTGGCAATAGGTAACTGACACATTAAAGGTGTTCTGTGTGATATTGATTAGACTATACATTTGGGGGGCATAATTTTATATCACAATAAAAATGTATAAGATATATAACCATCTCGGGTTTCCCTGATAGCGCAGTGGTTAAGAATCCGCCTGCCAATGCAGGGGACACGGGTGCCAGCCCTGGTCCGGGAAGATCCCCCATGCCGCGGAGCAACTAAGCCCATGTGCCACAACTACTGAGCCTGCGCTCTAGAGCCCGCGAGCCACAACTACTGAGCCCATGCACCGAAGCCCACGCGCCTAGAGCCCGTGCTCCACCACAAGAGAAGCCACCGCAATGAGAAGCCCGTGCACCGCAACGAAGAGTAGCCCCCGCTCGCCGCAACTAGAGAAAGGCTGCACGCAGCGATGAAGACCCAACACAGCCAAAAATAAAATAAATAAAAGTAAAAAAAAAAAAAAGAAAAGAAATATAACCATTTCAACATATAAATGTATTTATTCAAATTAAATTCAGTGCAATTTACATGTGGAACTAAGCAATTTTCTTTATACATTTAGGCATATTCCATTTATACCTACAGACAGATAAACTTTTTGCACAAGTAGGAAAACTTAAAATATATTTTGAATAGATTTGTACAAACTGTTGAATACTTTAAAATTAGTAATTGAAAGTTCCCACCCTCATTTGGAGGTAGAATGGGAACTTAACTTTCCAGTTACTGGTCTGAAAAAGAAAATAACTTGCTATAATTTTGAATGTTATATAGTATAAGCACTATAAAAATATCACTGTCATGATAGCATAGGAACACTCTAAATGTAGACCTTATGGTAGAAATTGCTAGCTGTTCACCAAAACTCATTTCTTCTTCATCCTGGAAAGCACAGCTAAACTATTCCTAGTCAGTGGAAAGTGATGTGGGCCACACCTAGGCCTAGCCCATAAAAGCCTCCCAACATGTGCTCCTCCATGCTTTTCGTCCCTTCCAGTTGACTATGATGATGAATCCAAGGTTCCATGTTTTAAAGAAAGCAGAGTCACAGTCAACCTGGGTCCCTGCTCAACGTTTCTTGAGCAAGAAATAGACTGGTATTGTGTTTGCTATCTGTTCACTGTATCATGCAAAACAATAGTAAAAGAAACAATGCCAAATAGTTATCTACCTCCCTAAAATTGAACCTCTATAGTTTTTATGTTTTCATGAACTACTTGCATTCTTATGACAAGTATTATGAGTTGAAAATACGTCAGCCACAAGTAGCATGAGTTTCACATAGGTTGTTAACTTCACTAGAAATTGAAGTAAAAACATAATAAATTATATTCTCTTCATAGCTATGTAAATAAAAGATGTTTTAATCATGTACAACCTAATGCTTAAAATTAAAATTAGGTTTTCTAACTAGAAAGACCCAATCAAGAAATTTCTTAGTTAATGACACACAAAAGTTGGTAATGTGACCTAAAATTCTCTTACCATCTGTGCCATGAAGAACAGTAATCTGTTGGACTGAAGATGATGAAGCAAACTTGACAGGAACTTTGCCCAACTTCTGTGTACTGAGGTCTGGAATATCATGTCCACGATCTTCAGCATTAACAAAAATCTCAGATGAAAACATGGTTTTTCCTGGACTCTCTGTTGTTATCTGAGTGACTGCATCAGATGATAATTTTCCAGAGAAGGGAGAAAACGGGGTCTTAATCTCCTTTGGTGATCTGAACAAAAAAGAGAAAGCACACAGCAGGTCATATCCTTGGCTTATCAAATACTGTAATTTCTTTCCAAATGTGGCTTCAATATTTTTTGGAGACACATCCAACTCAAATGGTTAAGTTATTTCTGCAGTACCCTGTGCTTTTTTACATACTTATTACAGGGTGATCATGCATGAGTTTACTTTTACTTATTTTAAAATCTACTTTTATTTTGGATTTAGAATGCTATTATATAAGGAAAGGGTACTTTTCAGTTGAAGTGGAAAGATATCCATTAAAAAATAATTACTGGAAGTCCACTATAAATTAGGGGACTATGCTAAACGCATAGAGTGTACAAAAATAAAAAAGAAACAGAGCCTTTCCTCAAAAAGTTTATATGTCAGTGGGGGAACCAGAGGTTTTTAAGGTTGTAATTATGTATATAGATTATAAAGAATCCATATTAAAACATAATGGAGTAAATAAATGAGTGTATAAATAAATAAATAATAGGAGGGAGGGAGAAGACAAATCTTGCCAACAGAAGAATTCCATATGTAGGTAACCTCCCCCCCGCCCCCCCCCGGCATCCATCTCCTCCCCAAGGAGGTGGAGGTGAAGCTTAATCTTCCCCTTAAGTCCAGTCCTGGGCTGGCCTTAATGATTGAATTCCAGAGACAGTATAAAATGGGAGAAAAAGTAACTTTACAGTGGAGAAACCAAGCAAACACCATGTTATGCAAGTGATGATGTTTCACATCACCAGTGATGTCACGGAGACACTACATACTCTCTGTTATGATGTGATGAGACGGTTACTTCGCTTCTGCGGTATTCTTTGTCAAAACCTATAACTCCAGTCGAATCATGAGAAAAACATCAGCCAAACCCAGACTGAGAACAATTCTACAAAATATCAGACAAATATTCCTCAAGACTGTCAAAATCATGAAAAACAAGGAAGGAATGAGGAACTGTCATAGACCAGAGAAGACTAAGGAGACATGACAACTAACTAAGTGGAATGTGATATACTGGATTGGGTCCTAGAACAGAAAAAGGTCATTAACAGGAAAACTGGTGAAATCCAAAAAAAGTCTTAAGTTTAGTTAATAGTAATGTATAAATGTTGGCTTTTTAATTTTGAAAAATATACTATGGTAGTATAAGATGTTAGCAATAGGAAAAACTGGGAGAGAGGTAAAGGGAACTCTGTTTGTATCTTTTCTGCAGATTTGAAATTATTTGAAAATGAAAAAGGTCATTTTTAAAAAATGGAGTAATACTGTATTGTATTATATCACAGAAGAAGAAGACCTTTTAAAAGGTCTTTTAAATCTCTACCCTCTATATACTATTCACTAATTAAAAGGACAATTATGAGAAAAGAAAATAGGCCCATCTCCCTTATGTATACAGAAGCAAAAATCATACACAAAATGTTAGACAATCAAATGTAGAGTGTGTGAGTGAGTGAATGTGTGTGTGTGTGTGTGTGTGTGTGTGTGTGTGTGTGAATTCCTACCAAGTTGTTTTACTCCAGAAATGCAAGGTGAGTTAACATTCAAATATCAATAAATGTCATGCACCACATCCATAAAATAAAGGAGAAAATGTATATGATCATATCAGTATAGTCAGATAAAGCATTTGATAAAATTCAATAATTATGTATGATTAAAAACTCATAGCAAAGGGAAACTACAAAAAACTTTAGAGCCACCATCCTATTTATAGTGAAATGTGGAGAACGTCCACTGTAAGATTAGGAACAAAATAAGAATGCCAACTCTTACCTTTTCTATTCAACCTATTAGTAAAAGTATTAAATGGCATTAGCAGTAAGGCAGGAAAAAGAAATCAGAAATATAAGGCTAAGAAAGGAAGAAATCATACTGTCACTTTCCATAGTTGATATAATTAAGGATACAGAAAATCCAAAACCATCTACAGATAACTTATTAGAATATCAGTTAGTTTTTAGAAGAGTTGCCAGATAAGAGACCAAACATTAAAAAATTCCACTAACATTTTTCTGTGTCTGAAAAGTTATAAAATTAAAAACTAAAAAATATGCCATCTACATTATCATCAAAACATCATATACCTAATAATAAGTGTAATAAAAAATGTAAGAACCCTATTAGAATAGAAAACTATTGATATATCATAGAGAGAAATTAAAGGTGATCTAAATAGGATTTCTGCTTTGAGGCAGGATGTATAGGCATACCTCACTTTATTGCACTTCACTTTATTGTACCTTGCAGATAATGCTTTTTTTTTTTTTTTTTTTTTTTTTTTTTTTTTTTTACAAATTGAAGGTTTGTGGCAACCCTGTGTCAAGCAGCTCTACTGGTGGTGCCATTTTTCCAACAGCATTTGCTCACTTCGTGTCTCTATGTCATGTTTTGGTAAGTCTCACAATATTTCAAACTTTTTCACTATTATACTTGTTACATGATCTGTGATCAGTGATCTTTGATGTTACTATTGCAAAAAGATTACAGCTTGCTGAAGGCTCAGATGATGGGTAGCATTCTTAAAGTCTACTTTCAAATTAAGATATGTACTTTTTTTAGACATAATGCTATTGCACACTTAATAGACTACAGTATAGCATAAACATAACTTTTACATGCACTGGGAAACCAAACAACTCGTGTGACTTGCTTTCTTATGATATTCTCCTTATTGTGGTGTCTGGGACCAAAGCCATATCTCCATAATAATATGCCTGCACTAGGTAGGCACAGGCCATCACTCCTGCTGCAACGAGCAAACAAACTTGAATAAAAGATCATCGAGCTAAGGAAGCAATCAAGAAACAATATCAACTAATATGCTAGAGAGGGACATTTAGAGATTTGGAGCAGGGGTTTGGTGTAGGGAGACATACTCCACTGGAAAAGAGAAATCACCATATCTTTTGATGAACTCATTTGCTGGCATGATGGAGTGAAATCTAGCAGAATGTCAAGCCGATTTCCCCCACAGGACATTTCCTTAGTGTCAGGGTGGTATAGGATGATGGGGGACTGAGCCAAGAAAGCAGAGTGAAATTTCCTGCACAGTCATGGCACTAACAAACCAAATCCCGCTAGATAAAGGGGCCTGTGACAATCATTAGGTCTCCTCTTCAAGACATTTGCCAGTTTTTGAACCTATATAAAGCAGGAAGCTAAATACCTAATGCCTGAGGGAGAGAACTTTCCAAAGTGAGGAATTAGAGACCTACCAGACTCACAGTAAAAACCCAGAAGTGCCATCCCCAAGAAGGGGGCTGAGTCAGAAAAAGTGAAGTCATCTGCAATGTTTCAGTGTTTATGAGACAAATTTTCACTGAGAAAGTGTAACGGCAACAAATACATAGCTGGTCTCTCCTTACATTTGCCATACTCTGAAGCTGTGAGAACTGAGAGCCTAAAGAGCTGAATTCAAACATCTGAAAGACTGAAGTCAATAACTGACTGTATTTATTGAAGAATCAAAGACCTGTCAGGCTCACAGCAAAAATCCAGGGAGGCCACAAATTAGGAAAAATCATAGGTAGGATGAGACAACTAAAGCTCCAACCCAGTTCTGACCTAGTAAAATTCCTGAAATGACTGAAATGATCAGCCACTCTGATTAACAGAGAAAAGGGTAAATCTTCTCTGGTGCAAAGTAATAGCATCTTCAGTCTCTATGAATTTTTTATTCACCACGTCCAGCACACAATCAAAAATTATGAAATTCCTGAAGCAGGAAAAAGTGACTAAAACTTAAGACAAAAAAAAAAACAAAAAAAAAAAACCAAGAAAAATTGATTTAGAGGGAATTCAGATTCTGGAGTTAGCACAGAACTTTAAAATGACTATATTGAGAGTAAAAGATGGGGATTAATAGATTAAAATATGGAGAATCTCAACAGAAAATTGGAATCAATTTTAAAAAATCAAATACAGATAAATGAAAAATAAGAAAACTGATCCCCAGCAGACCTTAGGGAATACTAGAAGAAATTTTTTTGGGCTGAAGTAAAATGGCCCAACATAGAACAGAGCTGGGCTCTCGGTCCCATATTGAACTCGAGTTGGAAGAGGCGAGTCCGGTCTCAAAACGGAGGTAAAACCGCCGCCCGGTCGCCCCCAGCCCGACTCCGGCCGCCGCCGCCGCCGGGGGGAGGAGGGCCATGATCCAAAGGAACCAGAACAGTTGAGAAAACTGTTTATTGGTGGTCTGAGCTTTGAAACTACAGACGATAGCTTAAGAGAACATTTTGAGAAATGGGGCACACTTACAGATTGTGTGGTGATGAGAGACCCCCAGACAAACCGTTCCAGGGGCTTTGGTTTTGTGACTTACTCTTGGGTTGAAGAGGTGGATGCAGCAATGTGTGCTCGACCACACAAGGTTGATGGGCGTGTAGTGGAACCAAAGAGAGCTGTTTCTAGAGAGGATTCTGTAAAGCCTGGTGCCCGTCTAACAGTGAAGAAAATTTTTGTTGGTGGTATTAAAGAAGATACAGAAGAATGTAATTCGAGAGACTACTTTGAAAAGTATGGCAAGATTGAAACCATAGGAGTTATGGAAGACAGGCAGAGTGGAAAAAAGAGAGGATTTGCTTTTGTAACTTTTGATGATCATGATACAGTTGATAAAATTGTTGTTCAGAAATACCACACTATTAATGGGCATAATTGTAAGTGAAAAAGGCCCTTTCTAAACAAGAAATGCAATCTGCTGGATCACAGAGAGGTCGTGGAGGTGGATCTGGCAACTTTATGGGTCGTGGAGGAAACTTTGGAGGTGGTGGAGGTAACTTTGGCCGTGGTGGAAACTTTGGTGGAAGAGGAGGCTATGGTGGTGGAGGTGGTGGCAGCAGAGGTAGTTATGGAGGAGGTGATGGTGGATAAAACGGATTTGGAGGCGACGGTGGTAACGATGGTGGTGGTCCTGGTTACAGTAGTAGAGGAGGCTATGGTGGTGGTGGACCAGGATATGGAAACCAAGATGGTGGATATGGTGGCGGTGGTGGAGGATATGATGCTTACAATGAAGGAGGAAATTTTGGAGGTAACTATGGTGGTGGTGGTGGGAGCTATAATGATTTTGGAAATTATAGTGGACAACAGCAATCAAATTATGGACCCATGAAGGGGGGCAGTTTTGGTGGAAGAAGCTCGGGAAGTCCCTATGGTGGTGGTTATGGATCTGGTGGTGGAAGTGGTGGATATGGTAGCAGAAGGTTCTCAAAACTCAGAAGAAAAGGGCTACAGTTCTTAGCAGGAGAGAGAGCGAGGAGTTGTCAGGAAAGCTGCAGGTTACTTTGAGACAGTCGTCCCAAATGCATTAGAGGAACTGTAAAAACCTGCCGCAGAAGGAACGATGATCCATAGTCAGAAAAGTTACTGCAGCTTAAACAGGAAACCCTTCTTGTTCAGGACTGTCCTAGCCACAGTTTGCAAAAAGTGCAGCTATTGATTCATGCAACGGAGGGTCAATTAGATGTACATTCCTGAGGTCTTTTATCTGTTGTAGCTTTGTCTTTTTCTTTTCATTACATCAGGTATATTGCCCTGTAAATTGTGGTAGTGGTACCAGGAATAAAAAATTAAGGAATTTTAAACTTTTCAATATTTGTGTAGTTCAGTTTTTCTACATTTTAGTACAGAAACTTTAACAAAATGCAGTTTTGAAGGTGTTTCCTTGTGAGTTAACAAGTAAAGAAGATCATTGTTCATTAATATTTTGTATGAATTTTGCTAAAGTTAACTGTAAAGAAACACCTGCTGACTTGCAGTTTAAGGGGATCTATTCTCCCCATTTCCAAACCATGAAATGAATGGGCTCTGACATGTGGAGAGAATAGATATTTGTATGTTTGCAATGTGTGTTTTAGATAATAGAATTGGGTATTTAAATTAGCATATTTGTGAATTTAATAGCTTTAAGATTTACTTCAAATGAAAAATCTCAGAATTCAAAAAAAAAAAAACAAAAGAACAGAGCTGGGAGCGCGATTGGCGCTGCCTGCGGGGGAGGAGCGCCGCCGCCGCCGCGAGCTGGGAGCTCGATTGGCGCTCCCTGCGGGGGAGGAGCGCCGCCGCCGCCGCCGCCGCGAGCTGGGAGCTCGACTGGCGCTCCCTGCGGGGGAGGAGCGCCGCCGTCGCCGCCGCGAGCCGGGAGCTCGATTGTCGCTGCCTGCGGGGGAGGAGCGCCGCCGCCGCGAGCTGGGAGCTCGCTTGGCACTGCCTGCGGGGGAGGAGCGCCGCCGCCGCCGCCGCCGCCGCGAGCTGGATTGGCGCTGCCTGCGGGGGAGGAGCGCCGCCGCGGCCGCCGCCGCGAGCTGGGAGCTCGTTTGGCGCTGCCTGCGGGGGAGGAGCGCCGCCGCCGCCGCCGCCGCGAGCTGGGAGCTCCATTGGCGCTGCCTGCGTGGGAGGAGCGCCGCCGCCGCCGCCGCCCCCGCCGTCGCAGTCGTCGTGAGTGAAGAAGCGCCTCGGTGACGCCTGGTGAGGGCCCTCGCCGACGCCTGGGCTTACCTGCCGCCCGGCCAGCTCCGCTCGTTTCCCGTCCCCCGCGGCCCGGCGCGGGGCAGGCCTGCCAGGGCCATGGAGGACGAGGTGGTCCGCATTGCCAAGAAGATGGACAAGATGGTGCAGAAGAAAAACGCGGTGAGCGCGGCGGGCGGCGCGGGCCGGAGGGAGGCCGGGCGGCGGGCGGGGGCCAGTCGGCCTGAGGGGGCTCCCGGCCCGCGGTGAGCGCGGCGGGTGCTGCGAGACGGCGGCGAGGCCCGCGCTCTGGGGAGGGGTTCCTGGGGAGGGGGGAGCTTCGTGTCCCGCGGCCGCGTCCCGGGCAGGGGTTCTGGGGGGCGTCCTGTCCCGCAGCTGCGTCCCGGGCAGGGGTCTGGGGGGCGTCCTGTCCCGCAGCTGCGTCCCGGGCAGGGGTTCTGGGGGGCGTCCTGTCCCGCGGCCGCGTCCCGGGGAGGGGGTCCTGGGGGGGTCCCGGGGAGGGCGTCCGGTCCCGCGGCCACCGGCGCTGGGATCCGCCCTGGGCGCCCGAGGCCCCTCGTGATTAGCGCAGCCCGGTAAACTCTATGGAGGCATCCTCCTCATTATTTTAAACGTGACGGTGGTAAAGCCTCGCTGGTTTAGCTGAAGAGTGCAGAGAGCCCTCCCTGTTTGAAAGAATTGGTTCTCTTTCCCGGGCTCATTGGCCAGCAGCGAGAAAACAACATCAAACAGAGGTTTGTGATCAGTTTTAGACATGAAACTGTTCAAGCAAAACGTGAATTTCCTGGATCTTATTTTTGAGGAAGGCTGAACATTCCCTTGATTGTCTCAACTCCCCTGCATGTTTGCTTAGCAATTAAAAAAGGTGAACTACGCCAGTGTACTTGGCAAGTTGCTAAACTTTTTGGAAAAAGTGGATCTTGTTAGGCCGCGGAGTGCGGGGAGCTGTGTTTAAGGCATTGCCGCCGACGAGGCTGTGCTGCCGGCTGGATTTGGACACATGTCGTTGCTGGTCCTCTCAGTGGTTTACAGTTGCTACCGGTGGCGTTTTCTGTCACTGATAACGTGTGCACGTGAACGTGGTCTCTTGCGGTTTGTATGAGGTGCTCCAGTTTCTGCATTTCTTTCCACCTGTGTGGGCCACTCTCAGTCCCTTGCTTCCGAGTCGTCTGTATTTTCAGCTAAACTTCTGAAATTCTAAGTCCAACGAATGTGAAGGAGAGAAGGGCTGCTCTGATTTGCACAGCACTTTGGAGTTACAAAGCGTTTGTGCAGAATTCTTTGGGGACTCACGACAGCTGTGTTGCATTCATTTTACAGAATAAGAAACTGAGTCAGACCAAGCAGTTCACCTCCTTAAATGAAGTGTGCGTTGTGGATTAAGCCAGGACCCGAGTTTTCTGCTGGGCAGCATGCAGAAGTAGTGTTAAACACCGAATTCTTAAGACTTCAGACTTGGTGTGCGCCTCTTTTCCTTTAACAGGTGCATTGCCCGGCGTGTAATTTCATACCCTGTTCATCTGTCTTTGCAATTTTGGCTTTTTAAAGGATTTCCTGTTTGTTTTCTGTTGCAGACGTTGCCGGTGCCATTTATTGTTTCTGTTGATACAGGCCTTTCATTCCTCACTGCAAGTGATGAGTTCTGTATATTTGATTGGCTGAACGTTTCTGTTATTCTGTTTAAACTGGCAAGTTTTTTTTCTTTGCCTAGAGAACCCTAGACTCCCCTAGTAGAAGCTGGCTCCTAGGGAAAAAGGCCGTTTCTTGGGTAATTTTTTTCTCGAACTCAGGCTATAAAATGTGTACCTTTTAATCATCTAGTGCACTAGGTGTTTTTGTTTGTTTCCTTTCCTTGAAATAGACGTTTCCTAGAAATGAGGAATTCCTTAGTGAGCAAGTATGGAGAAGACCAGTTTGTATTTATCTGCAGTTCTCAAATTATAAACATATAATGCGTCAGCAGGAGAATGAGGATAAGCTCCACAGATGATCCTCAAGTCTCACTTTTCTTTTCAAATCTTATATTTCTAGTAGTACAGAACTTTACCAATATAAAAACTTGCCCCCCCCGCCCCCCAAAAAAAAGAACACAACTGCAGGAAAGAACAAAGAGCACTTAAAGTGTGTGTGTGTCTAATATATACATGTACATATACCCAGGTACATACACCTTTATATTTATATGTTATTTTGTAAATAAGTGACAATAATAATGTCTTGTGGAGATGTAGAACAGAAGTATACAACGAAAGCACAAACAGCAGGAGGGGCAAATGGAGTTAAACTGTTCAACCTCCATGGGATGGTTCCATGGAGGAGGCAGAGAGGGGGATGGGATCCTCGAAGAGCTGCTGAAGACCTTGCATTTTTTGCAGATCTCTTTAGAATGCTACTTGCATATTGTGCTCTCACTGAATGCACCTGGCTGAGCTATGGCACATTAGCACGGTAAACATTTGTCAGATTTGCCCTAGTCAGAAAATTTTCTATACCTGCCATCCTGCTTGGCACTTAAAAAAAAATTTTTTTTTTTTAAGCTCTCTATGATATAGGGATGATGGGTGAAGAAGGTAGGCTGCAGGGTAATATGTAGTATGTATGATCCCATTTTGATACAGTAAACAGAAAGTATTAAATGCATGCCTGTTTGTATGAGCAGTGAGTTTGCATGGTTATCTCAAGAGGGAGGGAATGGGACGGGTAGAGAAAGAGACTGACCACAGACTATTGTTTTACTTGTTACAAGAGGCATGTGTTGCCTTCATTTCTGATTAAACTTTTTGTGTACAGATTATTGTAGGTTTACATGCAGTTGTAAGAAATAATAGTGCGATAGCTCCTGTGTGTCCTTTACCCAGTTTTCCCCAATGGTAACATCTTACAGAATCATAGTATACTGTCACAACCTGGGTATTGCCATTGACACAGTCAAGATAGAGAACATTTCCATCCCACAGGATCTCTCCTGATGCCATTTTATAGCCACTGCTGCTCCCCCACTCCCCACCAAATCATAGTGATCTGATAGTGCAGTGGATAAAGTTGCAATTAAAGTTTTTGTGCAGATGATCAAGGGAAAATACCCCCTGGGGAAGATGGCCCATCTCCCACTCCCCCGGCCCTATCTGTCCCTGGCAACCTGTCATTTCAAGAATGTTATGTGGGACTTCCCTGGTGGCGCAGCGGTTAAGAATCTGCCTGCCATTGCAGGGGACATGGGTTTGATCCCTTGTCCGGGAAGATCCCACATGCCGCGGAGCAGCTAAGCCCATGCGCCACAACGACTGAGCCTGCGCTTTAGAGCCCGGGAGCCACAACTACTGAGCCCACGTGCCACAACTACTGAAGCCCGCGTGCCTAGAGCCCGTGCTCTGCAACAAGAGAAGCCACCGCAGCGAGAAGCCCGCACACTGCAACAAAGAGTAGCCCCCGCTCGCCGCAACTAGAGAAAGCCCACACGCAGCAACGAAGACCCAACGCAGCCAAAAATAAAATAAATTAACTAATTAATTAAAAAAAAAGAATGTTATGTGAATAAAATCATATAGTGTGTAACCTTTTTTTTTTTTTAAGTAAAAAAAATTTTTTTTTGGCTGCGCTGCCGGTTGTGCGATCTTAGTTCCCCGACCAAGGATTGAACCCAGCCCAGGTAGTGAAAGTGCTGAGTGCTAAACACTGGACCGCCAGGGAATTCCCAGTATGCAACCTTTTGGATTGGCCTTTTTCAATCAGTGTAATTCCCTGGAGAGTCATCCAAATTGCATGAATCAACAGTGCTCCTCTTTTTTAAAAAAAATATTTATTTATTTATTTATTTGGCTGTGCGGGTCTTTAGTTGCAGCATGCGGGATCTAGTTCCCTGACCAGGGATGGAACCTGGGCCCCCTGCATTGAGAGTGCAGAGTCTTAACCGCTGGAACACCAGAGAGGTCCCAGTGCCGCTTTCTTTTTAATTGCTGAGTAGTATTCCATGGTTTGGCTGTACTTCAGTTTGTTTAATCACTTGCCCATTGAAGAACATCTGAGTTTTTTTCCCATTTCCTGACTATTACTGATAGAGATGCTGTGGACATTTGTGTACCTTTTTTTGTGCGAACATGCGTTCTCTGGGATAAATGCCGTAGGGTATGTGTTGCTTTTTTTGTTTTTTTTCCGGCTACGCTGTGCCACATGTGGGATCTTGGTTCCCCAATCAGGGATCGAGCCCGTGCCCCCTGCATTGGGAGCTTGGAGTCTTAACCACTGGACTGCCAGGGAAATTCCTGTATTGCTCCCCCCGCCCCACTTGATTGATTGATTGGTTGATTGGCTGTATTGGGTCTTAGTTGCGGCACGCGGGACCTTCGTTAAGGCATGTGGGATCTTTATTGTCGTTGCGGCGCACGGGCTCTTCGTTGCAGCATGAGAGCTTCTCTCTAGTTGTGGCGTGCGGGTTTTCTCTCTCTAGTTGTGGCACGTGGGCTCTGTAGTTGTGGCGTGCAGGCTCCAGAGCGCGTGGGCTCTGTAGTTTGCTGCACGTGGGCTACCTCATTGAGGTGTGCGAGCTCAGTAGTTTGGTGCGAGGGCTTAGTTGCCCCGCGGCATGTGGGATCTTAGTTCCCCGACCGGGAATCGAACCCGCGTCCCCTGCATTGCAGGACGGATTCTTTACCACTGAACCACCAGGGAAGTCCCTGTATTGCTTTTTTAAATTCAAAAAAAAAAAAAAGGAAAAGCAATTAGAGGTGAAACAACTAATTATATGATGGCCTTTCAAAGTACATATTCAAACCCTACATTCTTGGTGTACATAAGTTATTTATGTTGATTTGTGGTGTTTAGCTCTAGCAACAAGGCAATAATAATAACGCTGTAGTTTTCCTTGTTTCTTTCAACTGATGATCTGTGTATTTATTACAAATATTAATTAACACTCACAAGCTACCAGGAGGCAAGTAATGGTTAGCGCTGGTGTGGTTAACTCCTTTATAGATAGGGAGGTTGAGGCATGGGTATTGTGGAATTTGCCATGTTGAGGCATGGGTATTGTGGAATTTGCCTAAGGTTATATAGCACTGTGTTCTGACTCAGATTCATTCAGATTTATTCCTTCCCTTTCTGTCTCCTGAATTAACGCTTTGTAATTTTGACCTAGGTGTGAGGACACGAAAAGGGTTTTTTTCTGTATCTGAGGTTTAGTGCTTGTTTTATAGAAGCAATATAGTATAGTGGTTAGAGTAGGCACTTTAGCATCTGAGTTTTGTTTTTTTCTTAAGTCTTTAATGAATTTGTTACAATATTGCTTCTGTTTTATGTTTTGCACATGCCGGAAAGGTAATAGGCCTTGGCCCCTGGGCCTGGGCTTCGTCTCTTGTGCTGTCTCCTGTCCCTGTTGCCCCCGCGCGCTGGCCCGTCCGCGCTGTGCCAGGGGGTATTGGTCGTCTCGCGGCTCAGTTCACAGTAGCTGAAAGGGACTGTGTGTGATGGTCTCATTTCTGCCCATCGTTTTCAAAGGGAGGCTCTGGCCATTGCTCCTCGGGTAAAATGCAGAGGGAGTGCTTTTTAAGATGGGACTGTCAGTGTTGGGGACACTCCTTAATTACCAAAACGGAATCCCCTTCAGTTCCTCCAGCTGTGTTGTTTTGGCACAGAAGATGTGAGTAATAGGAACTGGAGCTAAGTTGGAGTGAAAAAACGCACCGGTCCCGCCGAATTTTCCATCGAAACAGTTGATTTGTGTTGTCTGTAGGAATTCTAAAGGGCGTACCGTTGCTTCCTAACCGGAGTCATTTGAGAGATCTACCTCTGTACGTTCAAATGATTAATTTTGAGACTTTGCTCATGTGTGCAGTAAACCCTTTAATTCCCTAAGACCTTCCTTTCCTCCATCTCCTACCCCATTAAGCCCGCTTCAGTTCATCTCCTGAATTTCTTTGGAATCTGTCAGCTCTCCCTCAACACCCTAATACTGAACTTGCCTGTGTGTTGCGATTAGGTCCTAACTAGTGTCCATATATCTTGTTTCCTTCCAATCCATTCTTCACACAAAAAACCTTCAAGGCAAGTTGGAACATTGCTCATAAACATCGCTCACAAACATTGTTTTGAGAATAGAAAACACAGTGTTTGTTGGCCTTTAAGACTCTGCGTGGTCTAGAATCCTCTCTGCTTCTCTAGCCCCATCTTGTGCCACTTGTGCCCTCACTTTCTATGCTTCAGATACACTGAATTAACCTTAGTTCTCACTCATCTGACAGAAGTCAGTTCAGATATTATTTTTCACTGTGATCCCTAGCATTAAGCAAGTTGATTATCACGTTTTGTATGAGGACTAAAACTAAACTGGGAAGTGGAAGAATTGAGTTTAAACTGTTTCAGTCAACACGCATGTATTAATGATACCTACATATTGAACACCGGGCTAGGTTTCATGAGGGATACAGAAGTTCTGGCCATCTCTGGTTTTGGATATCCCTTATTTGTTGAGACCTTTGCGTTGTTTGGTTGCCTTTTGTCTGTTTTCAAGATGGGAAAACAGGAACGAGGGAAGTATAGGTTATTACTAGGTGGGGTTGAACAAGTGGAGCAGCAAACTGCAAGGCAGAAAGAAGAGGGACGTACTATAGAGGGATATGATTTCCATTCTCAAGGCGCCTGCATCCTGTGCAGGGAGACAGCCTAACATAAAATGTGCCTAACAAAAAATATATTGACTTCTTACTAAAAATCTGCAGTTCATATAACCAAGGGGTTTATAACTTCTCCTTTAAAAGTGATATTCCTGGGACTTCCCTGGTGGTCCAGTGGTGAAGACTCTGCGCTTCCAATGCAGCAGGCGTGGGTTCAATTCCTGGTTGGGGAGCTAAGATCCCACATGCTGCGCAGCCAAAGAAATTTTTTTCAAAAGTTATACTCCTGTATTATTGAATTTAGTGGTTTAGATTTTGTTTTAATGTTAAGAAGATTTCAGTTTATTTACCAGGAACAAACAAAACATAATGTAAAAATAGTTTCCCAGAAACGATTTCCATCATTCTCTTCTTCCCTTTCTCCCGCAGACTGGTGTTTCATCTTTACAAGCTCTCTGTCTTTCCATAGGAAAGCTGTCTGGCTTGGAGGTTGCAATCCCAGGGAATTTTTCATCAGCGGGGAAGTCTCCATCACTACAGAGGGATCAAGGGAGAAGTCAGTCCCTGGTAAGTGAGATGCTCCCCCTAAACACCAACACAGCAGTCGTGTACCTTTTAAGGGGTTCAAGGGCAAGATGGGCTAGGCATTTCTACTAACTCTTCTTAAGGACCATGGACAGTGCCGTAAGCTACGAGGTAAGCGGTGACTGTTGTAATTCTTACTGGTGATCATTTCCTGTCACTGATTCTCGGCTTTCTTTGTATTTCATAGGACTGTTGTCAGTCCAATAGAAAATGAGTCTTATTTTTAAAAAACTGAAATGTTTTACAAAGCCTAGCATTCTCATATAGAGTCCTTTCAATTCTCCCCACTTTCCCAAGAGGCTATGAACGCTTCACACCATGAACTAGGAGAGGGGGTAGAGCCCTTTCTGATGAAATACATCAACAAAGACAGAGTCTTAGCCTGCTTGCTCTCTGGACAGGATCTCGGACTACAAGGTCTTCAATCCTGGTATAAATGAAGGAAGTGAGGACAGTTCAACTGGCACTCTCATAACAAGAGTTGTGAAACACCTTCCAAAGAGACTATAGCAGTAGATGAGGGAAGGGAGTGCTACAGTGTGGTAGTACAGGGGGAATGATCGGCTACAGCAGTGAAAAATGTGGTACCTATTGGTGTGCTCTCGGGGTTCTTGTACATGTAGCATAGATGACCTTTACAGTGGCCCTCTCACCTTCCCACCTGCATTAGGTGTTCTTTTTTTTTTAAATTTATGTTTATTTATTTATTTATTGTTTGAACTTATTTATTCTATGTGTTTATTTTTTTGGCTGCACTGGGTCTTCATTGCTGTGCACGGGCTTTCTCTAGTTGGCGGCTAGCGGGGGCTACTCTTGGTTGCGGTGTGCGGGCGTCTCATCGCGGTGGCGTCTATTGTTGCGGAGCATGCGCTCTAGGCGCGTGGGCTTCGGTAGTTGCGGCTCACGGGCTCTAGAATGCAGGCTCAGTAGTTGTGGCACATGGGCTTAGTTGCTCCACGGCATGTGGGATCTTCGCAGACCAGGGCTCGAACCCGTGTCCCCCGCATTGCATTGGCAGGTGGATTCTTAACCACTGCGCCACCAGGGAAGCCCTATTCTGTATACTTTTAAAATATTTTTTAAAATTTTACTTCTGAATCCACAGAGTTAAAAATCTTTTATTATTAAACCAAATAATATTTCTCTTTTAAAGGAGTCCTTTCTACCAAGTACCTGTATGTAAAGGTAAGACCGTGAACTGTGGGCTCTATGTAGACCGATCCATTTGATGTCAGAAGAGGTATAAAATACACTTTCACAGTTGGATTTCCTCTCCTGTGCTCTGCCACCAACATGAAAACAGCATACCCAGAGTAGCCTGGGTTTCAGTACAAGGCATGTGGAACAGACCCAAACCGTTTTTGCATCCTGATGCCAAACTCCAACTGACTCATAAGCCCATGAGTGAGGAAAGCAAATGTCTGTTGTTACGAAGCACTGAGATTTTCGAGGTTCTTATACAGTATCACGGTGGCAATAGGTAACTGACACATTAAAGGTGTTCTGTGTGATATTGATTAGACTATACATTTGGGGGGCATAATTTTATATCACAATAAAAATGTATAAGATATATAACCATCTCGGGTTTCCCTGATAGCGCAGTGGTTAAGAATCCGCCTGCCAATGCAGGGGACACGGGTGCCAGCCCTGGTCCGGGAAGATCCCCCATGCCGCGGAGCAACTAAGCCCATGTGCCACAACTACTGAGCCTGCGCTCTAGAGCCCGCGAGCCACAACTACTGAGCCCATGCACCGAAGCCCACGCGCCTAGAGCCCGTGCTCCACCACAAGAGAAGCCACCGCAATGAGAAGCCCGTGCACCGCAACGAAGAGTAGCCCCCGCTCGCCGCAACTAGAGAAAGGCTGCACGCAGCGATGAAGACCCAACACAGCCAAAAATAAAATAAATAAAAGTAAAAAAAAAAAAAAGAAAAGAAATATAACCATTTCAACATATAAATGTATTTATTCAAATTAAATTCAGTGCAATTTACATGTGGAACTAAGCAATTTTCTTTATACATTTAGGCATATTCCATTTATACCTACAGACAGATAAACTTTTTGCACAAGTAGGAAAACTTAAAATATATTTTGAATAGATTTGTACAAACTGTTGAATACTTTAAAATTAGTAATTGAAAGTTCCCACCCTCATTTGGAGGTAGAATGGGAACTTAACTTTCCAGTTACTGGTCTGAAAAAGAAAATAACTTGCTATAATTTTGAATGTTATATAGTATAAGCACTATAAAAATATCACTGTCATGATAGCATAGGAACACTCTAAATGTAGACCTTATGGTAGAAATTGCTAGCTGTTCACCAAAACTCATTTCTTCTTCATCCTGGAAAGCACAGCTAAACTATTCCTAGTCAGTGGAAAGTGATGTGGGCCACACCTAGGCCTAGCCCATAAAAGCCTCCCAACATGTGCTCCTCCATGCTTTTCGTCCCTTCCAGTTGACTATGATGATGAATCCAAGGTTCCATGTTTTAAAGAAAGCAGAGTCACAGTCAACCTGGGTCCCTGCTCAACGTTTCTTGAGCAAGAAATAGACTGGTATTGTGTTTGCTATCTGTTCACTGTATCATGCAAAACAATAGTAAAAGAAACAATGCCAAATAGTTATCTACCTCCCTAAAATTGAACCTCTATAGTTTTTATGTTTTCATGAACTACTTGCATTCTTATGACAAGTATTATGAGTTGAAAATACGTCAGCCACAAGTAGCATGAGTTTCACATAGGTTGTTAACTTCACTAGAAATTGAAGTAAAAACATAATAAATTATATTCTCTTCATAGCTATGTAAATAAAAGATGTTTTAATCATGTACAACCTAATGCTTAAAATTAAAATTAGGTTTTCTAACTAGAAAGACCCAATCAAGAAATTTCTTAGTTAATGACACACAAAAGTTGGTAATGTGACCTAAAATTCTCTTACCATCTGTGCCATGAAGAACAGTAATCTGTTGGACTGAAGATGATGAAGCAAACTTGACAGGAACTTTGCCCAACTTCTGTGTACTGAGGTCTGGAATATCATGTCCACGATCTTCAGCATTAACAAAAATCTCAGATGAAAACATGGTTTTTCCTGGACTCTCTGTTGTTATCTGAGTGACTGCATCAGATGATAATTTTCCAGAGAAGGGAGAAAACGGGGTCTTAATCTCCTTTGGTGATCTGAACAAAAAAGAGAAAGCACACAGCAGGTCATATCCTTGGCTTATCAAATACTGTAATTTCTTTCCAAATGTGGCTTCAATATTTTTTGGAGACACATCCAACTCAAATGGTTAAGTTATTTCTGCAGTACCCTGTGCTTTTTTACATACTTATTACAGGGTGATCATGCATGAGTTTACTTTTACTTATTTTAAAATCTACTTTTATTTTGGATTTAGAATGCTATTATATAAGGAAAGGGTACTTTTCAGTTGAAGTGGAAAGATATCCATTAAAAAATAATTACTGGAAGTCCACTATAAATTAGGGGACTATGCTAAACGCATAGAGTGTACAAAAATAAAAAAGAAACAGAGCCTTTCCTCAAAAAGTTTATATGTCAGTGGGGGAACCAGAGGTTTTTAAGGTTGTAATTATGTATATAGATTATAAAGAATCCATATTAAAACATAATGGAGTAAATAAATGAGTGTATAAATAAATAAATAATAGGAGGGAGGGAGAAGACAAATCTTGCCAACAGAAGAATTCCATATGTAGGTAACCTCCCCCCCGCCCCCCCCCGGCATCCATCTCCTCCCCA
This sequence comes from Balaenoptera borealis, assembly GCF_965194805.1. Classification (NCBI taxonomy): domain Eukaryota; kingdom Metazoa; phylum Chordata; class Mammalia; order Artiodactyla; family Balaenopteridae; genus Balaenoptera; species Balaenoptera borealis. The sequence continues at coordinate 47,861 of NW_028122882.1, forward strand.
AGGAGGTGGAGGTGAAGCTTAATCTTCCCCTTAAGTCCAGTCCTGGGCTGGCCTTAATGATTGAATTCCAGAGACAGTATAAAATGGGAGAAAAAGTAACTTTACAGTGGAGAAACCAAGCAAACACCATGTTATGCAAGTGATGATGTTTCACATCACCAGTGATGTCACGGAGACACTACATACTCTCTGTTATGATGTGATGAGACGGTTACTTCGCTTCTGCGGTATTCTTTGTCAAAACCTATAACTCCAGTCGAATCATGAGAAAAACATCAGCCAAACCCAGACTGAGAACAATTCTACAAAATATCAGACAAATATTCCTCAAGACTGTCAAAATCATGAAAAACAAGGAAGGAATGAGGAACTGTCATAGACCAGAGAAGACTAAGGAGACATGACAACTAACTAAGTGGAATGTGATATACTGGATTGGGTCCTAGAACAGAAAAAGGTCATTAACAGGAAAACTGGTGAAATCCAAAAAAAGTCTTAAGTTTAGTTAATAGTAATGTATAAATGTTGGCTTTTTAATTTTGAAAAATATACTATGGTAGTATAAGATGTTAGCAATAGGAAAAACTGGGAGAGAGGTAAAGGGAACTCTGTTTGTATCTTTTCTGCAGATTTGAAATTATTTGAAAATGAAAAAGGTCATTTTTAAAAAATGGAGTAATACTGTATTGTATTATATCACAGAAGAAGAAGACCTTTTAAAAGGTCTTTTAAATCTCTACCCTCTATATACTATTCACTAATTAAAAGGACAATTATGAGAAAAGAAAATAGGCCCATCTCCCTTATGTATACAGAAGCAAAAATCATACACAAAATGTTAGACAATCAAATGTAGAGTGTGTGAGTGAGTGAATGTGTGTGTGTGTGTGTGTGTGTGTGTGTGTGTGTGTGTGTGTGAATTCCTACCAAGTTGTTTTACTCCAGAAATGCAAGGTGAGTTAACATTCAAATATCAATAAATGTCATGCACCACATCCATAAAATAAAGGAGAAAATGTATATGATCATATCAGTATAGTCAGATAAAGCATTTGATAAAATTCAATAATTATGTATGATTAAAAACTCATAGCAAAGGGAAACTACAAAAAACTTTAGAGCCACCATCCTATTTATAGTGAAATGTGGAGAACGTCCACTGTAAGATTAGGAACAAAATAAGAATGCCAACTCTTACCTTTTCTATTCAACCTATTAGTAAAAGTATTAAATGGCATTAGCAGTAAGGCAGGAAAAAGAAATCAGAAATATAAGGCTAAGAAAGGAAGAAATCATACTGTCACTTTCCATAGTTGATATAATTAAGGATACAGAAAATCCAAAACCATCTACAGATAACTTATTAGAATATCAGTTAGTTTTTAGAAGAGTTGCCAGATAAGAGACCAAACATTAAAAAATTCCACTAACATTTTTCTGTGTCTGAAAAGTTATAAAATTAAAAACTAAAAAATATGCCATCTACATTATCATCAAAACATCATATACCTAATAATAAGTGTAATAAAAAATGTAAGAACCCTATTAGAATAGAAAACTATTGATATATCATAGAGAGAAATTAAAGGTGATCTAAATAGGATTTCTGCTTTGAGGCAGGATGTATAGGCATACCTCACTTTATTGCACTTCACTTTATTGTACCTTGCAGATAATGCTTTTTTTTTTTTTTTTTTTTTTTACAAATTGAAGGTTTGTGGCAACCCTGTGTCAAGCAGCTCTACTGGTGGTGCCATTTTTCCAACAGCATTTGCTCACTTCGTGTCTCTATGTCATGTTTTGGTAAGTCTCACAATATTTCAAACTTTTTCACTATTATACTTGTTACATGATCTGTGATCAGTGATCTTTGATGTTACTATTGCAAAAAGATTACAGCTTGCTGAAGGCTCAGATGATGGGTAGCATTCTTAAAGTCTACTTTCAAATTAAGATATGTACTTTTTTTAGACATAATGCTATTGCACACTTAATAGACTACAGTATAGCATAAACATAACTTTTACATGCACTGGGAAACCAAACAACTCGTGTGACTTGCTTTCTTATGATATTCTCCTTATTGTGGTGTCTGGGACCAAAGCCATATCTCCATAATAATATGCCTGCACTAGGTAGGCACAGGCCATCACTCCTGCTGCAACGAGCAAACAAACTTGAATAAAAGATCATCGAGCTAAGGAAGCAATCAAGAAACAATATCAACTAATATGCTAGAGAGGGACATTTAGAGATTTGGAGCAGGGGTTTGGTGTAGGGAGACATACTCCACTGGAAAAGAGAAATCACCATATCTTTTGATGAACTCATTTGCTGGCATGATGGAGTGAAATCTAGCAGAATGTCAAGCCGATTTCCCCCACAGGACATTTCCTTAGTGTCAGGGTGGTATAGGATGATGGGGGACTGAGCCAAGAAAGCAGAGTGAAATTTCCTGCACAGTCATGGCACTAACAAACCAAATCCCGCTAGATAAAGGGGCCTGTGACAATCATTAGGTCTCCTCTTCAAGACATTTGCCAGTTTTTGAACCTATATAAAGCAGGAAGCTAAATACCTAATGCCTGAGGGAGAGAACTTTCCAAAGTGAGGAATTAGAGACCTACCAGACTCACAGTAAAAACCCAGAAGTGCCATCCCCAAGAAGGGGGCTGAGTCAGAAAAAGTGAAGTCATCTGCAATGTTTCAGTGTTTATGAGACAAATTTTCACTGAGAAAGTGTAACGGCAACAAATACATAGCTGGTCTCTCCTTACATTTGCCATACTCTGAAGCTGTGAGAACTGAGAGCCTAAAGAGCTGAATTCAAACATCTGAAAGACTGAAGTCAATAACTGACTGTATTTATTGAAGAATCAAAGACCTGTCAGGCTCACAGCAAAAATCCAGGGAGGCCACAAATTAGGAAAAATCATAGGTAGGATGAGACAACTAAAGCTCCAACCCAGTTCTGACCTAGTAAAATTCCTGAAATGACTGAAATGATCAGCCACTCTGATTAACAGAGAAAAGGGTAAATCTTCTCTGGTGCAAAGTAATAGCATCTTCAGTCTCTATGAATTTTTTATTCACCACGTCCAGCACACAATCAAAAATTATGAAATTCCTGAAGCAGGAAAAAGTGACTAAAACTTAAGACAAAAAAAAAAACAAAAAAAAAAAACCAAGAAAAATTGATTTAGAGGGAATTCAGATTCTGGAGTTAGCACAGAACTTTAAAATGACTATATTGAGAGTAAAAGATGGGGATTAATAGATTAAAATATGGAGAATCTCAACAGAAAATTGGAATCAATTTTAAAAAATCAAATACAGATAAATGAAAAATAAGAAAACTGATCCCCAGCAGACCTTAGGGAATACTAGAAGAAATTTTTTTGGGCTGAAGTAAAATGGCCCAACATAGAACAGAGCTGGGCTCTCGGTCCCATATTGAACTCGAGTTGGAAGAGGCGAGTCCGGTCTCAAAACGGAGGTAAAACCGCCGCCCGGTCGCCCCCAGCCCGACTCCGGCCGCCGCCGCCGCCGGGGGGAGGAGGGCCATGATCCAAAGGAACCAGAACAGTTGAGAAAACTGTTTATTGGTGGTCTGAGCTTTGAAACTACAGACGATAGCTTAAGAGAACATTTTGAGAAATGGGGCACACTTACAGATTGTGTGGTGATGAGAGACCCCCAGACAAACCGTTCCAGGGGCTTTGGTTTTGTGACTTACTCTTGGGTTGAAGAGGTGGATGCAGCAATGTGTGCTCGACCACACAAGGTTGATGGGCGTGTAGTGGAACCAAAGAGAGCTGTTTCTAGAGAGGATTCTGTAAAGCCTGGTGCCCGTCTAACAGTGAAGAAAATTTTTGTTGGTGGTATTAAAGAAGATACAGAAGAATGTAATTCGAGAGACTACTTTGAAAAGTATGGCAAGATTGAAACCATAGGAGTTATGGAAGACAGGCAGAGTGGAAAAAAGAGAGGATTTGCTTTTGTAACTTTTGATGATCATGATACAGTTGATAAAATTGTTGTTCAGAAATACCACACTATTAATGGGCATAATTGTAAGTGAAAAAGGCCCTTTCTAAACAAGAAATGCAATCTGCTGGATCACAGAGAGGTCGTGGAGGTGGATCTGGCAACTTTATGGGTCGTGGAGGAAACTTTGGAGGTGGTGGAGGTAACTTTGGCCGTGGTGGAAACTTTGGTGGAAGAGGAGGCTATGGTGGTGGAGGTGGTGGCAGCAGAGGTAGTTATGGAGGAGGTGATGGTGGATAAAACGGATTTGGAGGCGACGGTGGTAACGATGGTGGTGGTCCTGGTTACAGTAGTAGAGGAGGCTATGGTGGTGGTGGACCAGGATATGGAAACCAAGATGGTGGATATGGTGGCGGTGGTGGAGGATATGATGCTTACAATGAAGGAGGAAATTTTGGAGGTAACTATGGTGGTGGTGGTGGGAGCTATAATGATTTTGGAAATTATAGTGGACAACAGCAATCAAATTATGGACCCATGAAGGGGGGCAGTTATGGTGGAAGAAGCTCGGGAAGTCCCTATGGTGGTGGTTATGGATCTGGTGGTGGAAGTGGTGGATATGGTAGCAGAAGGTTCTCAAAACTCAGAAGAAAAGGGCTACAGTTCTTAGCAGGAGAGAGAGCGAGGAGTTGTCAGGAAAGCTGCAGGTTACTTTGAGACAGTCGTCCCAAATGCATTAGAGGAACTGTAAAAACCTGCCGCAGAAGGAACGATGATCCATAGTCAGAAAAGTTACTGCAGCTTAAACAGGAAACCCTTCTTGTTCAGGACTGTCCTAGCCACAGTTTGCAAAAAGTGCAGCTATTGATTCATGCAACGGAGGGTCAATTAGATGTACATTCCTGAGGTCTTTTATCTGTTGTAGCTTTGTCTTTTTCTTTTCATTACATCAGGTATATTGCCCTGTAAATTGTGGTAGTGGTACCAGGAATAAAAAATTAAGGAATTTTAAACTTTTCAATATTTGTGTAGTTCAGTTTTTCTACATTTTAGTACAGAAACTTTAACAAAATGCAGTTTTGAAGGTGTTTCCTTGTGAGTTAACAAGTAAAGAAGATCATTGTTCATTAATATTTTGTATGAATTTTGCTAAAGTTAACTGTAAAGAAACACCTGCTGACTTGCAGTTTAAGGGGATCTATTCTCCCCATTTCCAAACCATGAAATGAATGGGCTCTGACATGTGGAGAGAATAGATATTTGTATGTTTGCAATGTGTGTTTTAGATAATAGAATTGGGTATTTAAATTAGCATATTTGTGAATTTAATAGCTTTAAGATTTACTTCAAATGAAAAATCTCAGAATTCAAAAAAAAAAAAACAAAAGAACAGAGCTGGGAGCGCGATTGGCGCTGCCTGCGGGGGAGGAGCGCCGCCGCCGCCGCGAGCTGGGAGCTCGATTGGCGCTCCCTGCGGGGGAGGAGCGCCGCCGCCGCCGCCGCCGCCGCGAGCTGGGAGCTCGACTGGCGCTCCCTGCGGGGGAGGAGCGCCGCCGTCGCCGCCGCGAGCCGGGAGCTCGATTGTCGCTGCCTGCGGGGGAGGAGCGCCGCCGCCGCGAGCTGGGAGCTCGCTTGGCACTGCCTGCGGGGGAGGAGCGCCGCCGCCGCCGCCGCCGCCGCGAGCTGGATTGGCGCTGCCTGCGGGGGAGGAGCGCCGCCGCGGCCGCCGCCGCGAGCTGGGAGCTCGTTTGGCGCTGCCTGCGGGGGAGGAGCGCCGCCGCCGCCGCCGCCGCGAGCTGGGAGCTCCATTGGCGCTGCCTGCGGGGGAGGAGCGCCGCCGCCGCCGCCGCCGCCGCCGCCGCCGCCGCCGCGAGCTGGGAGCTCGACTGGCGCTCCCTGCGGGGGAGGAGCGCCGCCGCCGCCGCGAGCTGGGAGCTCGATTGGCGCTGCCTGTGGGGGAGGAGCGCCGCCGCCGTCGCCGCCGCGAGCTGGGAGCTCGCTTGGCGCTGCCTGCGGGGGAGGAGCGCCGCCGCCGCGAGCTGGGAGCTCGCTTGGCACTGCCTGCGGGGGAGGAGCGCCGCCGCCGCCGCCGCCGCCGCCGCGAGCTGGATTGGCGCTGCCTGCGGGGGAGGAGCGCCGCCGCCGCCGCCGCCGCGAGCTGGGAGCTCGTTTGGCGCTGCCTGCGGGGGAGGAGCGCCGCCGCCGCCGCCGCGAACTGGGAGCTCGATTGGCGCTGCCCTGCGGGGGAGGAGCGCCGCCGCCGCCGCCGCCGCCGCCGCCGCCGCCGCCGCCACGAGCTGGGAGCTCGATTGGCGCTGCCTGCGGGGGAGGAGCGCCGCCGCCGCGAGCTGGGAGCTCGATTGGCGCTGCCTGCGTGGGAGGAGCGCCGCCGCCGTCGCCGCCGCGAGCTGGGAGCTCGGTTGGCGCTGCCTGCGGGGGAGGAGCGCCGCCGCCGCCGCCGCGAGCTGGGAGCTCGACTGGCGCTCCCTGCGGGGGAGGAGCGCCGCCGTCGCCGCCGCGAGCCGGGAGCTCGATTGTCGCTGCCTGCGGGGGAGGAGCGCCGCCGCCGCGAGCTGGGAGCTCGCTTGGCACTGCCTGCGGGGGAGGAGCGCCGCCGCCGCCGCCGCCGCCGCGAGCTGGATTGGCGCTGCTTGCGGGGGAGGAGCGCCGCCGCCGCCGCGGCCGCGAGCTGGGAGCTCGATTGGCGCTGCCTGCGGGGGAGGAGCGCCGCCGCCGTCGCCGCCGCGAGCTGGGAGCTCGATTGGCGCTGCCTGCGTGGGAGGAGCGCCGCCGCCGTCGCCGCCGCGAGCTGGGAGCTCGATTGGCGCTGCCTGCGTGGGAGGAGCGCCGCCGCCGTCGCCGCCGCGAGCTGGGAGCTCGATTGGCGCTGCCTGCGTGGGAGGAGCGCCGCCGCCGCCGCCGCCCCCGCCGTCGCAGTCGTCGTGAGTGAAGAAGCGCCTCGGTGACGCCTGGTGAGGGCCCTCGCCGACGCCTGGGCTTACCTGCCGCCCGGCCAGCTCCGCTCGTTTCCCGTCCCCCGCGGCCCGGCGCGGGGCAGGCCTGCCAGGGCCATGGAGGACGAGGTGGTCCGCATTGCCAAGAAGATGGACAAGATGGTGCAGAAGAAAAACGCGGTGAGCGCGGCGGGCGGCGCGGGCCGGAGGGAGGCCGGGCGGCGGGCGGGGGCCAGTCGGCCTGAGGGGGCTCCCGGCCCGCGGTGAGCGCGGCGGGTGCTGCGAGACGGCGGCGAGGCCCGCGCTCTGGGGAGGGGTTCCTGGGGAGGGGGGAGCTTCGTGTCCCGCGGCCGCGTCCCGGGCAGGGGTTCTGGGGGGCGTCCTGTCCCGCAGCTGCGTCCCGGGCAGGGGTCTGGGGGGCGTCCTGTCCCGCAGCTGCGTCCCGGGCAGGGGTTCTGGGGGGCGTCCTGTCCCGCGGCCGCGTCCCGGGGAGGGGGTCCTGGGGGGGTCCCGGGGAGGGCGTCCGGTCCCGCGGCCACCGGCGCTGGGATCCGCCCTGGGCGCCCGAGGCCCCTCGTGATTAGCGCAGCCCGGTAAACTCTATGGAGGCATCCTCCTCATTATTTTAAACGTGACGGTGGTAAAGCCTCGCTGGTTTAGCTGAAGAGTGCAGAGAGCCCTCCCTGTTTGAAAGAATTGGTTCTCTTTCCCGGGCTCATTGGCCAGCAGCGAGAAAACAACATCAAACAGAGGTTTGTGATCAGTTTTAGACATGAAACTGTTCAAGCAAAACGTGAATTTCCTGGATCTTATTTTTGAGGAAGGCTGAACATTCCCTTGATTGTCTCAACTCCCCTGCATGTTTGCTTAGCAATTAAAAAAGGTGAACTACGCCAGTGTACTTGGCAAGTTGCTAAACTTTTTGGAAAAAGTGGATCTTGTTAGGCCGCGGAGTGCGGGGAGCTGTGTTTAAGGCATTGCCGCCGACGAGGCTGTGCTGCCGGCTGGATTTGGACACATGTCGTTGCTGGTCCTCTCAGTGGTTTACAGTTGCTACCGGTGGCGTTTTCTGTCACTGATAACGTGTGCACGTGAACGTGGTCTCTTGCGGTTTGTATGAGGTGCTCCAGTTTCTGCATTTCTTTCCACCTGTGTGGGCCACTCTCAGTCCCTTGCTTCCGAGTCGTCTGTATTTTCAGCTAAACTTCTGAAATTCTAAGTCCAACGAATGTGAAGGAGAGAAGGGCTGCTCTGATTTGCACAGCACTTTGGAGTTACAAAGCGTTTGTGCAGAATTCTTTGGGGACTCACGACAGCTGTGTTGCATTCATTTTACAGAATAAGAAACTGAGTCAGACCAAGCAGTTCACCTCCTTAAATGAAGTGTGCGTTGTGGATTAAGCCAGGACCCGAGTTTTCTGCTGGGCAGCATGCAGAAGTAGTGTTAAACACCGAATTCTTAAGACTTCAGACTTGGTGTGCGCCTCTTTTCCTTTAACAGGTGCATTGCCCGGCGTGTAATTTCATACCCTGTTCATCTGTCTTTGCAATTTTGGCTTTTTAAAGGATTTCCTGTTTGTTTTCTGTTGCAGACGTTGCCGGTGCCATTTATTGTTTCTGTTGATACAGGCCTTTCATTCCTCACTGCAAGTGATGAGTTCTGTATATTTGATTGGCTGAACGTTTCTGTTATTCTGTTTAAACTGGCAAGTTTTTTTTCTTTGCCTAGAGAACCCTAGACTCCCCTAGTAGAAGCTGGCTCCTAGGGAAAAAGGCCGTTTCTTGGGTAATTTTTTTCTCGAACTCAGGCTATAAAATGTGTACCTTTTAATCATCTAGTGCACTAGGTGTTTTTGTTTGTTTCCTTTCCTTGAAATAGACGTTTCCTAGAAATGAGGAATTCCTTAGTGAGCAAGTATGGAGAAGACCAGTTTGTATTTATCTGCAGTTCTCAAATTATAAACATATAATGCGTCAGCAGGAGAATGAGGATAAGCTCCACAGATGATCCTCAAGTCTCACTTTTCTTTTCAAATCTTATATTTCTAGTAGTACAGAACTTTACCAATATAAAAACTTGCCCTCCCCGCCCCCCAAAAAAAAGAACACAACTGCAGGAAAGAACAAAGAGCACTTAAAGTGTGTGTGTGTCTAATATATACATGTACATATACCCAGGTACATACACCTTTATATTTATATGTTATTTTGTAAATAAGTGACAATAATAATGTCTTGTGGAGATGTAGAACAGAAGTATACAACGAAAGCACAAACAGCAGGAGGGGCAAATGGAGTTAAACTGTTCAACCTCCATGGGATGGTTCCATGGAGGAGGCAGAGAGGGGGATGGGATCCTCGAAGAGCTGCTGAAGACCTTGCATTTTTTGCAGATCTCTTTAGAATGCTACTTGCATATTGTGCTCTCACTGAATGCACCTGGCTGAGCTATGGCACATTAGCACGGTAAACATTTGTCAGATTTGCCCTAGTCAGAAAATTTTCTATACCTGCCATCCTGCTTGGCACTTAAAAAAAAATTTTTTTTTTTTAAGCTCTCTATGATATAGGGATGATGGGTGAAGAAGGTAGGCTGCAGGGTAATATGTAGTATGTATGATCCCATTTTGATACAGTAAACAGAAAGTATTAAATGCATGCCTGTTTGTATGAGCAGTGAGTTTGCATGGTTATCTCAAGAGGGAGGGAATGGGACGGGTAGAGAAAGAGACTGACCACAGACTATTGTTTTACTTGTTACAAGAGGCATGTGTTGCCTTCATTTCTGATTAAACTTTTTGTGTCCAGATTATTGTAGGTTTACATGCAGTTGTAAGAAATAATAGTGCGATAGCTCCTGTGTGTCCTTTACCCAGTTTTCCCCAATGGTAACATCTTACAGAATCATAGTATACTGTCACAACCTGGGTATTGCCATTGACACAGTCAAGATAGAGAACATTTCCATCCCACAGGATCTCTCCTGATGCCATTTTATAGCCACTGCTGCTCCCCCACTCCCCACCAAATCATAGTGATCTGATAGTGCAGTGGATAAAGTTGCAATTAAAGTTTTTGTGCAGATGATCAAGGGAAAATACCCCCTGGGGAAGATGGCCCATCTCCCACTCCCCCGGCCCTATCTGTCCCTGGCAACCTGTCATTTCAAGAATGTTATGTGGGACTTCCCTGGTGGCGCAGCGGTTAAGAATCTGCCTGCCATTGCAGGGGACATGGGTTTGATCCCTTGTCCGGGAAGATCCCACATGCCGCGGAGCAGCTAAGCCCATGCGCCACAACGACTGAGCCTGCGCTTTAGAGCCCGGGAGCCACAACTACTGAGCCCACGTGCCACAACTACTGAAGCCCGCGTGCCTAGAGCCCGTGCTCTGCAACAAGAGAAGCCACCGCAGCGAGAAGCCCGCACACTGCAACAAAGAGTAGCCCCCGCTCGCCGCAACTAGAGAAAGCCCACACGCAGCAACGAAGACCCAACGCAGCCAAAAATAAAATAAATTAACTAATTAATTAAAAAAAAAGAATGTTATGTGAATAAAATCATATAGTGTGTAACCTTTTTTTTTTTTTTAAGTAAAAAAAATTTTTTTTTGGCTGCGCTGCCGGTTGTGCGATCTTAGTTCCCCGACCAAGGATTGAACCCAGCCCAGGTAGTGAAAGTGCTGAGTGCTAAACACTGGACCGCCAGGGAATTCCCAGTATGCAACCTTTTGGATTGGCCTTTTTCAATCAGTGTAATTCCCTGGAGAGTCATCCAAATTGCATGAATCAACAGTGCTCCTCTTTTTTAAAAAAAATATTTATTTATTTATTTATTTGGCTGTGCGGGTCTTTAGTTGCAGCATGCGGGATCTAGTTCCCTGACCAGGGATGGAACCTGGGCCCCCTGCATTGAGAGTGCAGAGTCTTAACCGCTGGAACACCAGAGAGGTCCCAGTGCCGCTTTCTTTTTAATTGCTGAGTAGTATTCCATGGTTTGGCTGTACTTCAGTTTGTTTAATCACTTGCCCATTGAAGAACATCTGAGTTTTTTTCCCATTTCCTGACTATTACTGATAGAGATGCTGTGGACATTTGTGTACCTTTTTTTGTGCGAACATGCGTTCTCTGGGATAAATGCCGTAGGGTATGTGTTGCTTTTTTTGTTTTTTTTCCGGCTACGCTGTGCCACATGTGGGATCTTGGTTCCCCAATCAGGGATCGAGCCCGTGCCCCCTGCATTGGGAGCTTGGAGTCTTAACCACTGGACTGCCAGGGAAATTCCTGTATTGCTCCCCCCGCCCCACTTGATTGATTGATTGGTTGATTGGCTGTATTGGGTCTTAGTTGCGGCACGCGGGACCTTCGTTAAGGCATGTGGGATCTTTATTGTCGTTGCGGCGCACGGGCTCTTCGTTGCAGCATGAGAGCTTCTCTCTAGTTGTGGCGTGCGGGTTTTCTCTCTCTAGTTGTGGCACGTGGGCTCTGTAGTTGTGGCGTGCAGGCTCCAGAGCGCGTGGGCTCTGTAGTTTGCTGCACGTGGGCTACCTCATTGAGGTGTGCGAGCTCAGTAGTTTGGTGCGAGGGCTTAGTTGCCCCGCGGCATGTGGGATCTTAGTTCCCCGACCGGGAATCGAACCCGCGTCCCCTGCATTGCAGGACGGATTCTTTACCACTGAACCACCAGGGAAGTCCCTGTATTGCTTTTTTAAATTCAAAAAAAAAAAAAAGGAAAAGCAATTAGAGGTGAAACAACTAATTATATGATGGCCTTTCAAAGTACATATTCAAACCCTACATTCTTGGTGTACATAAGTTATTTATGTTGATTTGTGGTGTTTAGCTCTAGCAACAAGGCAATAATAATAACGCTGTAGTTTTCCTTGTTTCTTTCAACTGATGATCTGTGTATTTATTACAAATATTAATTAACACTCACAAGCTACCAGGAGGCAAGTAATGGTTAGCGCTGGTGTGGTTAACTCCTTTATAGATAGGGAGGTTGAGGCATGGGTATTGTGGAATTTGCCATGTTGAGGCATGGGTATTGTGGAATTTGCCTAAGGTTATATAGCACTGTGTTCTGACTCAGATTCATTCAGATTTATTCCTTCCCTTTCTGTCTCCTGAATTAACGCTTTGTAATTTTGACCTAGGTGTGAGGACACGAAAAGGGTTTTTTTCTGTATCTGAGGTTTAGTGCTTGTTTTATAGAAGCAATATAGTATAGTGGTTAGAGTAGGCACTTTAGCATCTGAGTTTTGTTTTTTTCTTAAGTCTTTAATGAATTTGTTACAATATTGCTTCTGTTTTATGTTTTGCACATGCCGGAAAGGTAATAGGCCTTGGCCCCTGGGCCTGGGCTTCGTCTCTTGTGCTGTCTCCTGTCCCTGTTGCCCCCGCGCGCTGGCCCGTCCGCGCTGTGCCAGGGGGTATTGGTCGTCTCGCGGCTCAGTTCACAGTAGCTGAAAGGGACTGTGTGTGATGGTCTCATTTCTGCCCATCGTTTTCAAAGGGAGGCTCTGGCCATTGCTCCTCGGGTAAAATGCAGAGGGAGTGCTTTTTAAGATGGGACTGTCAGTGTTGGGGACACTCCTTAATTACCAAAACGGAATCCCCTTCAGTTCCTCCAGCTGTGTTGTTTTGGCACAGAAGATGTGAGTAATAGGAACTGGAGCTAAGTTGGAGTGAAAAAACGCACCGGTCCCGCCGAATTTTCCATCGAAACAGTTGATTTGTGTTGTCTGTAGGAATTCTAAAGGGCGTACCGTTGCTTCCTAACCGGAGTCATTTGAGAGATCTACCTCTGTACGTTCAAATGATTAATTTTGAGACTTTGCTCATGTGTGCAGTAAACCCTTTAATTCCCTAAGACCTTCCTTTCCTCCATCTCCTACCCCATTAAGCCCGCTTCAGTTCATCTCCTGAATTTCTTTGGAATCTGTCAGCTCTCCCTCAACACCCTAATACTGAACTTGCCTGTGTGTTGCGATTAGGTCCTAACTAGTGTCCATATATCTTGTTTCCTTCCAATCCATTCTTCACACAAAAAACCTTCAAGGCAAGTTGGAACATTGCTCATAAACATCGCTCACAAACATTGTTTTGAGAATAGAAAACACAGTGTTTGTTGGCCTTTAAGACTCTGCGTGGTCTAGAATCCTCTCTGCTTCTCTAGCCCCATCTTGTGCCACTTGTGCCCTCACTTTCTATGCTTCAGATACACTGAATTAACCTTAGTTCTCACTCATCTGACAGAAGTCAGTTCAGATATTATTTTTCACTGTGATCCCTAGCATTAAGCAAGTTGATTATCACGTTTTGTATGAGGACTAAAACTAAACTGGGAAGTGGAAGAATTGAGTTTAAACTGTTTCAGTCAACACGCATGTATTAATGATACCTACATATTGAACACCGGGCTAGGTTTCATGAGGGATACAGAAGTTCTGGCCATCTCTGGTTTTGGATATCCCTTATTTGTTGAGACCTTTGCGTTGTTTGGTTGCCTTTTGTCTGTTTTCAAGATGGGAAAACAGGAACGAGGGAAGTATAGGTTATTACTAGGTGGGGTTGAACAAGTGGAGCAGCAAACTGCAAGGCAGAAAGAAGAGGGACGTACTATAGAGGGATATGATTTCCATTCTCAAGGCGCCTGCATCCTGTGCAGGGAGACAGCCTAACATAAAATGTGCCTAACAACAAATATATTGACTTCTTACTAAAAATCTGCAGTTCATATAACCAAGGGGTTTATAACTTCTCCTTTAAAAGTGATATTCCTGGGACTTCCCTGGTGGTCCAGTGGTGAAGACTCTGCGCTTCCAATGCAGCAGGCGTGGGTTCAATTCCTGGTTGGGGAGCTAAGATCCCACATGCTGCGCAGCCAAAGAAATTTTTTTCAAAAGTTATACTCCTGTATTATTGAATTTAGTGGTTTAGATTTTGTTTTAATGTTAAGAAGATTTCAGTTTATTTACCAGGAACAAACAAAACATAATGTAAAAATAGTTTCCCAGAAACGATTTCCATCATTCTCTTCTTCCCTTTCTCCCGCAGACTGGTGTTTCATCTTTACAAGCTCTCTGTCTTTCCATAGGAAAGCTGTCTGGCTTGGAGGTTGCAATCCCAGGGAATTTTTCATCAGCGGGGAAGTCTCCATCACTACAGAGGGATCAAGGGAGAAGTCAGTCCCTGGTAAGTGAGATGCTCCCCCTAAACACCAACACAGCAGTCGTGTACCTTTTAAGGGGTTCAAGGGCAAGATGGGCTAGGCATTTCTACTAACTCTTCTTAAGGACCATGGACAGTGCCGTAAGCTACGAGGTAAGCGGTGACTGTTGTAATTCTTACTGGTGATCATTTCCTGTCACTGATTCTCGGCTTTCTTTGTATTTCATAGGACTGTTGTCAGTCCAATAGAAAATGAGTCTTATTTTTAAAAAACTGAAATGTTTTACAGAGCCTAGCATTCTCATATAGAGTCCTTTCAATTCTCCCCACTTTCCCAAGAGGCTATGAACGCTTCACACCATGAACTAGGAGAGGGGGTAGAGCCCTTTCTGATGAAATACATCAACAAAGACAGAGTCTTAGCCTGCTTGCTCTCTGGACAGGATCTCGGACTACAAGGTCTTCAATCCTGGTATAAATGAAGGAAGTGAGGACAGTTCAACTGGCACTCTCATAACAAGAGTTGTGAAACACCTTCCAAAGAGACTATAGCAGTAGATGAGGGAAGGGAGTGCTACAGTGTGGTAGTACAGGGGGAATGATCGGCTACAGCAGTGAAAAATGTGGTACCTATTGGTGTGCTCTCGGGGTTCTTGTACATGTAGCATAGATGACCTTTACAGTGGCCCTCTCACCTTCCCACCTGCATTAGGTGTTCTTTTTTTTTTAAATTTATGTTTATTTATTTATTTATTGTTTGAACTTATTTATTCTATGTGTTTATTTTTTTGGCTGCACTGGGTCTTCATTGCTGTGCACGGGCTTTCTCTAGTTGGCGGCTAGCGGGGGCTACTCTTGGTTGCGGTGTGCGGGCGTCTCATCGCGGTGGCGTCTATTGTTGCGGAGCATGCGCTCTAGGCGCGTGGGCTTCGGTAGTTGCGGCTCACGGGCTCTAGAATGCAGGCTCAGTAGTTGTGGCACATGGGCTTAGTTGCTCCACGGCATGTGGGATCTTCGCAGACCAGGGCTCGAACCCGTGTCCCCCGCATTGCATTGGCAGGTGGATTCTTAACCACTGCGCCACCAGGGAAGCCCTATTCTGTATACTTTTAAAATATTTTTTAAAATTTTACTTCTGAATCCACAGAGTTAAAAATCTTTTATTATTAAACCAAATAATATTTCTCTTTTAAAGGAGTCCTTTCTACCAAGTACCTGTATGTAAAGGTAAGACCGTGAACTGTGGGCTCTATGTAGACCGATCCATTTGATGTCAGAAGAGGTATAAAATACACTTTCACAGTTGGATTTCCTCTCCTGTGCTCTGCCACCAACATGAAAACAGCATACCCAGAGTAGCCTGGGTTTCAGTACAAGGCATGTGGAACAGACCCAAACCGTTTTTGCATCCTGATGCCAAACTCCAACTGACTCATAAGCCCATGAGTGAGGAAAGCAAATGTCTGTTGTTACGAAGCACTGAGATTTTCGAGGTTCTTATACAGTATCACGGTGGCAATAGGTAACTGACACATTAAAGGTGTTCTGTGTGATATTGATTAGACTATACATTTGGGGGGCATAATTTTATATCACAATAAAAATGTATAAGATATATAACCATCTCGGGTTTCCCTGATAGCGCAGTGGTTAAGAATCCGCCTGCCAATGCAGGGGACACGGGTGCCAGCCCTGGTCCGGGAAGATCCCCCATGCCGCGGAGCAACTAAGCCCATGTGCCACAACTACTGAGCCTGCGCTCTAGAGCCCGCGAGCCACAACTACTGAGCCCATGCACCGAAGCCCACGCGCCTAGAGCCCGTGCTCCACCACAAGAGAAGCCACCGCAATGAGAAGCCCGTGCACCGCAACGAAGAGTAGCCCCCGCTCGCCGCAACTAGAGAAAGGCTGCACGCAGCGATGAAGACCCAACACAGCCAAAAATAAAATAAATAAAAGTAAAAAAAAAAAAAAGAAAAGAAATATAACCATTTCAACATATAAATGTATTTATTCAAATTAAATTCAGTGCAATTTACATGTGGAACTAAGCAATTTTCTTTATACATTTAGGCATATTCCATTTATACCTACAGACAGATAAACTTTTTGCACAAGTAGGAAAACTTAAAATATATTTTGAATAGATTTGTACAAACTGTTGAATACTTTAAAATTAGTAATTGAAAGTTCCCACCCTCATTTGGAGGTAGAATGGGAACTTAACTTTCCAGTTACTGGTCTGAAAAAGAAAATAACTTGCTATAATTTTGAATGTTATATAGTATAAGCACTATAAAAATATCACTGTCATGATAGCATAGGAACACTCTAAATGTAGACCTTATGGTAGAAATTGCTAGCTGTTCACCAAAACTCATTTCTTCTTCATCCTGGAAAGCACAGCTAAACTATTCCTAGTCAGTGGAAAGTGATGTGGGCCACACCTAGGCCTAGCCCATAAAAGCCTCCCAACATGTGCTCCTCCATGCTTTTCGTCCCTTCCAGTTGACTATGATGATGAATCCAAGGTTCCATGTTTTAAAGAAAGCAGAGTCACAGTCAACCTGGGTCCCTGCTCAACGTTTCTTGAGCAAGAAATAGACTGGTATTGTGTTTGCTATCTGTTCACTGTATCATGCAAAACAATAGTAAAAGAAACAATGCCAAATAGTTATCTACCTCCCTAAAATTGAACCTCTATAGTTTTTATGTTTTCATGAACTACTTGCATTCTTATGACAAGTATTATGAGTTGAAAATACGTCAGCCACAAGTAGCATGAGTTTCACATAGGTTGTTAACTTCACTAGAAATTGAAGTAAAAACATAATAAATTATATTCTCTTCATAGCTATGTAAATAAAAGATGTTTTAATCATGTACAACCTAATGCTTAAAATTAAAATTAGGTTTTCTAACTAGAAAGACCCAATCAAGAAATTTCTTAGTTAATGACACACAAAAGTTGGTAATGTGACCTAAAATTCTCTTACCATCTGTGCCATGAAGAACAGTAATCTGTTGGACTGAAGATGATGAAGCAAACTTGACAGGAACTTTGCCCAACTTCTGTGTACTGAGGTCTGGAATATCATGTCCACGATCTTCAGCATTAACAAAAATCTCAGATGAAAACATGGTTTTTCCTGGACTCTCTGTTGTTATCTGAGTGACTGCATCAGATGATAATTTTCCAGAGAAGGGAGAAAACGGGGTCTTAATCTCCTTTGGTGATCTGAACAAAAAAGAGAAAGCACACAGCAGGTCATATCCTTGGCTTATCAAATACTGTAATTTCTTTCCAAATGTGGCTTCAATATTTTTTGGAGACACATCCAACTCAAATGGTTAAGTTATTTCTGCAGTACCCTGTGCTTTTTTACATACTTATTACAGGGTGATCATGCATGAGTTTACTTTTACTTATTTTAAAATCTACTTTTATTTTGGATTTAGAATGCTATTATATAAGGAAAGGGTACTTTTCAGTTGAAGTGGAAAGATATCCATTAAAAAATAATTACTGGAAGTCCACTATAAATTAGGGGACTATGCTAAACGCATAGAGTGTACAAAAATAAAAAAGAAACAGAGCCTTTCCTCAAAAAGTTTATATGTCAGTGGGGGAACCAGAGGTTTTTAAGGTTGTAATTATGTATATAGATTATAAAGAATCCATATTAAAACATAATGGAGTAAATAAATGAGTGTATAAATAAATAAATAATAGGAGGGAGGGAGAAGACAAATCTTGCCAACAGAAGAATTCCATATGTAGGTAACCTCCCCCCCGCCCCCCCCCGGCATCCATCTCCTCCCCAAGGAGGTGGAGGTGAAGCTTAATCTTCCCCTTAAGTCCAGTCCTGGGCTGGCCTTAATGATTGAATTCCAGAGACAGTATAAAATGGGAGAAAAAGTAACTTTACAGTGGAGAAACCAAGCAAACACCATGTTATGCAAGTGATGATGTTTCACATCACCAGTGATGTCACGGAGACACTACATACTCTCTGTTATGATGTGATGAGACGGTTACTTCGCTTCTGCGGTATTCTTTGTCAAAACCTATAACTCCAGTCGAATCATGAGAAAAACATCAGCCAAACCCAGACTGAGAACAATTCTACAAAATATCAGACAAATATTCCTCAAGACTGTCAAAATCATGAAAAACAAGGAAGGAATGAGGAACTGTCATAGACCAGAGAAGACTAAGGAGACATGACAACTAACTAAGTGGAATGTGATATACTGGATTGGGTCCTAGAACAGAAAAAGGTCATTAACAGGAAAACTGGTGAAATCCAAAAAAAGTCTTAAGTTTAGTTAATAGTAATGTATAAATGTTGGCTTTTTAATTTTGAAAAATATACTATGGTAGTATAAGATGTTAGCAATAGGAAAAACTGGGAGAGAGGTAAAGGGAACTCTGTTTGTATCTTTTCTGCAGATTTGAAATTATTTGAAAATGAAAAAGGTCATTTTTAAAAAATGGAGTAATACTGTATTGTATTATATCACAGAAGAAGAAGACCTTTTAAAAGGTCTTTTAAATCTCTACCCTCTATATACTATTCACTAATTAAAAGGACAATTATGAGAAAAGAAAATAGGCCCATCTCCCTTATGTATACAGAAGCAAAAATCATACACAAAATGTTAGACAATCAAATGTAGAGTGTGTGAGTGAGTGAATGTGTGTGTGTGTGTGTGTGTGTGTGTGTGTGTGTGTGAATTCCTACCAAGTTGTTTTACTCCAGAAATGCAAGGTGAGTTAACATTCAAATATCAATAAATGTCATGCACCACATCCATAAAATAAAGGAGAAAATGTATATGATCATATCAGTATAGTCAGATAAAGCATTTGATAAAATTCAATAATTATGTATGATTAAAAACTCATAGCAAAGGGAAACTACAAAAAACTTTAGAGCCACCATCCTATTTATAGTGAAATGTGGAGAACGTCCACTGTAAGATTAGGAACAAAATAAGAATGCCAACTCTTACCTTTTCTATTCAACCTATTAGTAAAAGTATTAAATGGCATTAGCAGTAAGGCAGGAAAAAGAAATCAGAAATATAAGGCTAAGAAAGGAAGAAATCATACTGTCACTTTCCATAGTTGATATAATTAAGGATACAGAAAATCCAAAACCATCTACAGATAACTTATTAGAATATCAGTTAGTTTTTAGAAGAGTTGCCAGATAAGAGACCAAACATTAAAAAATTCCACTAACATTTTTCTGTGTCTGAAAAGTTATAAAATTAAAAACTAAAAAATATGCCATCTACATTATCATCAAAACATCATATACCTAATAATAAGTGTAATAAAAAATGTAAGAACCCTATTAGAATAGAAAACTATTGATATATCATAGAGAGAAATTAAAGGTGATCTAAATAGGATTTCTGCTTTGAGGCAGGATGTATAGGCATACCTCACTTTATTGCACTTCACTTTATTGTACCTTGCAGATAATGCTTTTTTTTTTTTTTTTTTTTTTTTTTTTTTTTTTTTACAAATTGAAGGTTTGTGGCAACCCTGTGTCAAGCAGCTCTACTGGTGGTGCCATTTTTCCAACAGCATTTGCTCACTTCGTGTCTCTATGTCATGTTTTGGTAAGTCTCACAATATTTCAAACTTTTTCACTATTATACTTGTTACATGATCTGTGATCAGTGATCTTTGATGTTACTATTGCAAAAAGATTACAGCTTGCTGAAGGCTCAGATGATGGGTAGCATTCTTAAAGTCTACTTTCAAATTAAGATATGTACTTTTTTTAGACATAATGCTATTGCACACTTAATAGACTACAGTATAGCATAAACATAACTTGTACATGCACTGGGAAACCAAACAACTCGTGTGACTTGCTTTCTTATGATATTCTCCTTATTGTGGTGTCTGGGACCAAAGCCATATCTCCATAATAATATGCCTGCACTAGGTAGGCACAGGCCATCACTCCTGCTGCAACGAGCAAACAAACTTGAATAAAAGATCATCGAGCTAAGGAAGCAATCAAGAAACAATATCAACTAATATGCTAGAGAGGGACATTTAGAGATTTGGAGCAGGGGTTTGGTGTAGGGAGACATACTCCACTGGAAAAGAGAAATCACCATATCTTTTGATGAACTCATTTGCTGGCATGATGGAGTGAAATCTAGCAGAATGTCAAGCCGATTTCCCCCACAGGACATTTCCTTAGTGTCAGGGTGGTATAGGATGATGGGGGACTGAGCCAAGAAAGCAGAGTGAAATTTCCTGCACAGTCATGGCACTAACAAACCAAATCCCGCTAGATAAAGGGGCCTGTGACAATCATTAGGTCTCCTCTTCAAGACATTTGCCAGTTTTTGAACCTATATAAAGCAGGAAGCTAAATACCTAATGCCTGAGGGAGAGAACTTTCCAAAGTGAGGAATTAGAGACCTACCAGACTCACAGTAAAAACCCAGAAGTGCCATCCCCAAGAAGGGGGCTGAGTCAGAAAAAGTGAAGTCATCTGCAATGTTTCAGTGTTTATGAGACAAATTTTCACTGAGAAAGTGTAACGGCAACAAATACATAGCTGGTCTCTCCTTACATTTGCCATACTCTGAAGCTGTGAGAACTGAGAGCCTAAAGAGCTGAATTCAAACATCTGAAAGACTGAAGTCAATAACTGACTGTATTTATTGAAGAATCAAAGACCTGTCAGGCTCACAGCAAAAATCCAGGGAGGCCACAAATTAGGAAAAATCATAGGTAGGATGAGACAACTAAAGCTCCAACCCAGTTCTGACCTAGTAAAATTCCTGAAATGACTGAAATGATCAGCCACTCTGATTAACAGAGAAAAGGGTAAATCTTCTCTGGTGCAAAGTAATAGCATCTTCAGTCTCTATGAATTTTTTATTCACCACGTCCAGCACACAATCAAAAATTATGAAATTCCTGAAGCAGGAAAAAGTGACTAAAACTTAAGACAAAAAAAAAAAAAAAAAAAAAAAACCAAGAAAAATTGATTTAGAGGGAATTCAGATTCTGGAGTTAGCACAGAACTTTAAAATGACTATATTGAGAGTAAAAGATGGGGATTAATAGATTAAAATATGGAGAATCTCAACAGAAAATTGGAATCAATTTTAAAAAATCAAATACAGATAAATGAAAAATAAGAAAACTGATCCCCAGCAGACCTTAGGGAATACTAGAAGAAATTTTTTTGGGCTGAAGTAAAATGGCCCAACATAGAACAGAGCTGGGCTCTCGGTCCCATATTGAACTCGAGTTGGAAGAGGCGAGTCCGGTCTCAAAACGGAGGTAAAACCGCCGCCCGGTCGCCCCCAGCCCGACTCCGGCCGCCGCCGCCGCCGGGGGGAGGAGGGCCATGATCCAAAGGAACCAGAACAGTTGAGAAAACTGTTTATTGGTGGTCTGAGCTTTGAAACTACAGACGATAGCTTAAGAGAACATTTTGAGAAATGGGGCACACTTACAGATTGTGTGGTGATGAGAGACCCCCAGACAAACCGTTCCAGGGGCTTTGGTTTTGTGACTTACTCTTGGGTTGAAGAGGTGGATGCAGCAATGTGTGCTCGACCACACAAGGTTGATGGGCGTGTAGTGGAACCAAAGAGAGCTGTTTCTAGAGAGGATTCTGTAAAGCCTGGTGCCCGTCTAACAGTGAAGAAAATTTTTGTTGGTGGTATTAAAGAAGATACAGAAGAATGTAATTCGAGAGACTACTTTGAAAAGTATGGCAAGATTGAAACCATAGGAGTTATGGAAGACAGGCAGAGTGGAAAAAAGAGAGGATTTGCTTTTGTAACTTTTGATGATCATGATACAGTTGATAAAATTGTTGTTCAGAAATACCACACTATTAATGGGCATAATTGTAAGTGAAAAAGGCCCTTTCTAAACAAGAAATGCAATCTGCTGGATCACAGAGAGGTCGTGGAGGTGGATCTGGCAACTTTATGGGTCGTGGAGGAAACTTTGGAGGTGGTGGAGGTAACTTTGGCCGTGGTGGAAACTTTGGTGGAAGAGGAGGCTATGGTGGTGGAGGTGGTGGCAGCAGAGGTAGTTATGGAGGAGGTGATGGTGGATAAAACGGATTTGGAGGCGACGGTGGTAACGATGGTGGTGGTCCTGGTTACAGTAGTAGAGGAGGCTATGGTGGTGGTGGACCAGGATATGGAAACCAAGATGGTGGATATGGTGGCGGTGGTGGAGGATATGATGCTTACAATGAAGGAGGAAATTTTGGAGGTAACTATGGTGGTGGTGGTGGGAGCTATAATGATTTTGGAAATTATAGTGGACAACAGCAATCAAATTATGGACCCATGAAGGGGGGCAGTTTTGGTGGAAGAAGCTCGGGAAGTCCCTATGGTGGTGGTTATGGATCTGGTGGTGGAAGTGGTGGATATGGTAGCAGAAGGTTCTCAAAACTCAGAAGAAAAGGGCTACAGTTCTTAGCAGGAGAGAGAGCGAGGAGTTGTCAGGAAAGCTGCAGGTTACTTTGAGACAGTCGTCCCAAATGCATTAGAGGAACTGTAAAAACCTGCCGCAGAAGGAACGATGATCCATAGTCAGAAAAGTTACTGCAGCTTAAACAGGAAACCCTTCTTGTTCAGGACTGTCCTAGCCACAGTTTGCAAAAAGTGCAGCTATTGATTCATGCAACGGAGGGTCAATTAGATGTACATTCCTGAGGTCTTTTATCTGTTGTAGCTTTGTCTTTTTCTTTTCATTACATCAGGTATATTGCCCTGTAAATTGTGGTAGTGGTACCAGGAATAAAAAATTAAGGAATTTTAAACTTTTCAATATTTGTGTAGTTCAGTTTTTCTACATTTTAGTACAGAAACTTTAACAAAATGCAGTTTTGAAGGTGTTTCCTTGTGAGTTAACAAGTAAAGAAGATCATTGTTCATTAATATTTTGTATGAATTTTGCTAAAGTTAACTGTAAAGAAACACCTGCTGACTTGCAGTTTAAGGGGATCTATTCTCCCCATTTCCAAACCATGAAATGAATGGGCTCTGACATGTGGAGAGAATAGATATTTGTATGTTTGCAATGTGTGTTTTAGATAATAGAATTGGGTATTTAAATTAGCATATTTGTGAATTTAATAGCTTTAAGATTTACTTCAAATGAAAAATCTCAGAATTCAAAAAAAAAAAAACAAAAGAACAGAGCTGGGAGCGCGATTGGCGCTGCCTGCGGGGGAGGAGCGCCGCCGCCGCCGCGAGCTGGGAGCTCGATTGGCGCTCCCTGCGGGGGAGGAGCGCCGCCGCCGCCGCCGCCGCCGCGAGCTGGGAGCTCGACTGGCGCTCCCTGCGGGGGAGGAGCGCCGCCGTCGCCGCCGCGAGCCGGGAGCTCGATTGTCGCTGCCTGCGGGGGAGGAGCGCCGCCGCCGCGAGCTGGGAGCTCGCTTGGCACTGCCTGCGGGGGAGGAGCGCCGCCGCCGCCGCCGCCGCCGCGAGCTGGATTGGCGCTGCCTGCGGGGGAGGAGCGCCGCCGCGGCCGCCGCCGCGAGCTGGGAGCTCGTTTGGCGCTGCCTGCGGGGGAGGAGCGCCGCCGCCGCCGCCGCCGCGAGCTGGGAGCTCCATTGGCGCTGCCTGCGGGGGAGGAGCGCCGCCGCCGCCGCCGCCGCCGCCGCCGCCGCGAGCTGGGAGCTCGACTGGCGCTCCCTGCGGGGGAGGAGCGCCGCCGCCGCCGCCGCCGCGAGCTGGGAGCTCGATTGGCGCTGCCTGTGGGGGAGGAGCGCCGCCGCCGTCGCCGCCGCGAGCTGGGAGCTCGCTTGGCGCTGCCTGCGGGGGAGGAGCGCCGCCGCCGCGAGCTGGGAGCTCGCTTGGCACTGCCTGAGGGGGAGGAGCGCCGCCGCCGCCGCCGCCGCCGCGAGCTGGATTGGCGCTGCCTGCGGGGGAGGAGCGCCGCCGCCGCCGCCGCCGCGAGCTGGGAGCTCGTTTGGCGCTGCCTGCGGGGGAGGAGCGCCGCCGCCGCCGCCGCGAACTGGGAGCTCGATTGGCGCTGCCCTGCGGGGGAGGAGCGCCGCCGCCGCCGCCGCCGCCGCCGCCACGAGCTGGGAGCTCGATTGGCGCTGCCTGCGGGGGAGGAGCGCCGCCGCCGCGAGCTGGGAGCTCGATTGGCGCTGCCTGCGTGGGAGGAGCGCCGCCGCCGTCGCCGCCGCGAGCTGGGAGCTCGGTTGGCGCTGCCTGCGGGGGAGGAGCGCCGCCGCCGCCGCCGCGAGCTGGGAGCTCGACTGGCGCTCCCTGCGGGGGAGGAGCGCCGCCGTCGCCGCCGCGAGCCGGGAGCTCGATTGTCGCTGCCTGCGGGGGAGGAGCGCCGCCGCCGCGAGCTGGGAGCTCGCTTGGCACTGCCTGCGGGGGAGGAGCGCCGCCGCCGCCGCCGCCGCCGCGAGCTGGATTGGCGCTGCTTGCGGGGGAGGAGCGCCGCCGCCGCCGCGGCCGCGAGCTGGGAGCTCGATTGGCGCTGCCTGCGGGGGAGGAGCGCCGCCGCCGTCGCCGCCGCGAGCTGGGAGCTCGATTGGCGCTGCCTGCGTGGGAGGAGCGCCGCCGCCGTCGCCGCCGCGAGCTGGGAGCTCGATTGGCGCTGCCTGCGTGGGAGGAGCGCCGCCGCCGTCGCCGCCGCGAGCTGGGAGCTCGATTGGCGCTGCCTGCGTGGGAGGAGCGCCGCCGCCGCCGCCGCCCCCGCCGTCGCAGTCGTCGTGAGTGAAGAAGCGCCTCGGTGACGCCTGGTGAGGGCCCTCGCCGACGCCTGGGCTTACCTGCCGCCCGGCCAGCTCCGCTCGTTTCCCGTCCCCCGCGGCCCGGCGCGGGGCAGGCCTGCCAGGGCCATGGAGGACGAGGTGGTCCGCATTGCCAAGAAGATGGACAAGATGGTGCAGAAGAAAAACGCGGTGAGCGCGGCGGGCGGCGCGGGCCGGAGGGAGGCCGGGCGGCGGGCGGGGGCCAGTCGGCCTGAGGGGGCTCCCGGCCCGCGGTGAGCGCGGCGGGTGCTGCGAGACGGCGGCGAGGCCCGCGCTCTGGGGAGGGGTTCCTGGGGAGGGGGGAGCTTCGTGTCCCGCGGCCGCGTCCCGGGCAGGGGTTCTGGGGGGCGTCCTGTCCCGCAGCTGCGTCCCGGGCAGGGGTCTGGGGGGCGTCCTGTCCCGCAGCTGCGTCCCGGGCAGGGGTTCTGGGGGGCGTCCTGTCCCGCGGCCGCGTCCCGGGGAGGGGGTCCGGTCCCGCGGCCACCGGCGCTGGGATCCGCCCTGGGCGCCCGAGGCCCCTCGTGATTAGCGCAGCCCGGTAAACTCTATGGAGGCATCCTCCTCATTATTTTAAACGTGACGGTGGTAAAGCCTCGCTGGTTTAGCTGAAGAGTGCAGAGAGCCCTCCCTGTTTGAAAGAATTGGTTCTCTTTCCCGGGCTCATTGGCCAGCAGCGAGAAAACAACATCAAACAGAGGTTTGTGATCAGTTTTAGACATGAAACTGTTCAAGCAAAACGTGAATTTCCTGGATCTTATTTTTGAGGAAGGCTGAACATTCCCTTGATTGTCTCAACTCCCCTGCATGTTTGCTTAGCAATTAAAAAAGGTGAACTACGCCAGTGTACTTGGCAAGTTGCTAAACTTTTTGGAAAAAGTGGATCTTGTTAGGCCGCGGAGTGCGGGGAGCTGTGTTTAAGGCATTGCCGCCGACGAGGCTGTGCTGCCGGCTGGATTTGGACACATGTCGTTGCTGGTCCTCTCAGTGGTTTACAGTTGCTACCGGTGGCGTTTTCTGTCACTGATAACGTGTGCACGTGAACGTGGTCTCTTGCGGTTTGTATGAGGTGCTCCAGTTTCTGCATTTCTTTCCACCTGTGTGGGCCACTCTCAGTCCCTTGCTTCCGAGTCGTCTGTATTTTCAGCTAAACTTCTGAAATTCTAAGTCCAACGAATGTGAAGGAGAGAAGGGCTGCTCTGATTTGCACAGCACTTTGGAGTTACAAAGCGTTTGTGCAGAATTCTTTGGGGACTCACGACAGCTGTGTTGCATTCATTTTACAGAATAAGAAACTGAGTCAGACCAAGCAGTTCACCTCCTTAAATGAAGTGTGCGTTGTGGATTAAGCCAGGACCCGAGTTTTCTGCTGGGCAGCATGCAGAAGTAGTGTTAAACACCGAATTCTTAAGACTTCAGACTTGGTGTGCGCCTCTTTTCCTTTAACAGGTGCATTGCCCGGCGTGTAATTTCATACCCTGTTCATCTGTCTTTGCAATTTTGGCTTTTTAAAGGATTTCCTGTTTGTTTTCTGTTGCAGACGTTGCCGGTGCCATTTATTGTTTCTGTTGATACAGGCCTTTCATTCCTCACTGCAAGTGATGAGTTCTGTATATTTGATTGGCTGAACGTTTCTGTTATTCTGTTTAAACTGGCAAGTTTTTTTTCTTTGCCTAGAGAACCCTAGACTCCCCTAGTAGAAGCTGGCTCCTAGGGAAAAAGGCCGTTTCTTGGGTAATTTTTTTCTCGAACTCAGGCTATAAAATGTGTACCTTTTAATCATCTAGTGCACTAGGTGTTTTTGTTTGTTTCCTTTCCTTGAAATAGACGTTTCCTAGAAATGAGGAATTCCTTAGTGAGCAAGTATGGAGAAGACCAGTTTGTATTTATCTGCAGTTCTCAAATTATAAACACATAATGCGTCAGCAGGAGAATGAGGATAAGCTCCACAGATGATCCTCAAGTCTCACTTTTCTTTTCAAATCTTATATTTCTAGTAGTACAGAACTTTACCAATATAAAAACTTGGCCCCCCCCAAAAAAAAAAGAACACAACTGCAGGAAAGAACAAAGAGCACTTAAAGTGTGTGTGTGTCTAATATATACATGTACATATACCCAGGTACATACACCTTTATATTTATATGTTATTTTGTAAATAAGTGACAATAATAATGTCTTGTGGAGATGTAGAACAGAAGTATACAACGAAAGCACAAACAGCAGGAGGGGCAAATGGAGTTAAACTGTTCAACCTCCATGGGATGGTTCCATGGAGGAGGCAGAGAGGGGGATGGGATCCTCGAAGAGCTGCTGAAGACCTTGCATTTTTTGCAGATCTCTTTAGAATGCTACTTGCATATTGTGCTCTCACTGAATGCACCTGGCTGAGCTATGGCACATTAGCACGGTAAACATTTGTCAGATTTGCCCTAGTCAGAAAATTTTCTATACCTGCCATCCTGCTTGGCACTTAAAAAAAAATTTTTTTTTTTTAAGCTCTCTATGATATAGGGATGATGGGTGAAGAAGGTAGGCTGCAGGGTAATATGTAGTATGTATGATCCCATTTTGATACAGTAAACAGAAAGTATTAAATGCATGCCTGTTTGTATGAGCAGTGAGTTTGCATGGTTATCTCAAGAGGGAGGGAATGGGACGGGTAGAGAAAGAGACTGACCACAGACTATTGTTTTACTTGTTACAAGAGGCATGTGTTGCCTTCATTTCTGATTAAACTTTTTGTGTCCAGATTATTGTAGGTTTACATGCAGTTGTAAGAAATAATAGTGCGATAGCTCCTGTGTGTCCTTTACCCAGTTTTCCCCAATGGTAACATCTTACAGAATCATAGTATACTGTCACAACCTGGGTATTGCCATTGACACAGTCAAGATAGAGAACATTTCCATCCCACAGGATCTCTCCTGATGCCATTTTATAGCCACTGCTGCTCCCCCACTCCCCACCAAATCATAATGATCTGATAGTGCAGTGGATAAAGTTGCAATAAAGTTTTTGTGCAGATGATCAAGGGAAAATACCCCCTGGGGAAGATGGCCCGTCTCCCACTCCCCCGGCCCTATCTGTCCCTGGCAACCTGTCATTTCAAGAATGTTATGTGGGACTTCCCTGGTGGCGCAGCGGTTAAGAATCTGCCTGCCATTGCAGGGGACATGGGTTTGATCCCTTGTCCGGGAAGATCCCACATGCCGCGGAGCAACTAAGCCCATGCGCCACAACGACTGAGCCTGCGCTTTAGAGCCCGGGAGCCACAACTACTGAGCCCACGTGCCACAACTACTGAAGCCCGCGTGCCTAGAGCCCGTGCTCTGCAACAAGAGAAGCCACCGCAGCGAGAAGCCCGCACACTGCAACAAAGAGTAGCCCCCGCTCGCCGCAACTAGAGAAAGCCCACACGCAGCAACGAAGACCCAACGCAGCCAAAAATAAAATAAATTAACTAATTAATTAAAAAAAAAAGAATGTTATGTGAATAAAATCATATAGTGTGTAACCTTTTTTTTTTTTTAAGTAAAAAAAATTTTTTTTTGGCTGCGCTGCCGGTTGTGCGATCTTAGTTCCCCGACCAAGGATTGAACCCAGCCCAGGTAGTGAAAGTGCTGAGTGCTAAACACTGGACCGCCAGGGAATTCCCAGTATGCAACCTTTTGGATTGGCCTTTTTCAATCAGTGTAATTCCCTGGAGAGTCATCCAAATTGCATGAATCAACAGTGCTCCTCTTTTTTAAAAAAAATATTTATTTATTTATTTATTTGGCTGTGCGGGTCTTTAGTTGCAGCATGCGGGATCTAGTTCCCTGACCAGGGATGGAACCTGGGCCCCCTGCATTGAGAGTGCAGAGTCTTAACCGCTGGAACACCAGAGAGGTCCCAGTGCCGCTTTCTTTTTAATTGCTGAGTAGTATTCCATGGTTTGGCTGTACTTCAGTTTGTTTAATCACTTGCCCATTGAAGAACATCTGAGTTTTTTTTCCCATTTCCTGACTATTACTGATAGAGATGCTGTGGACATTTGTGTACCTTTTTTTGTGCGAACATGCGTTCTCTGGGATAAATGCCGTAGGGTATGTGTTGCTTTTTTTGTTTTTTTTTCGGCTACGCTGTGCCACATGTGGGATCTTGGTTCCCCAATCAGGGATCGAGCCCGTGCCCCCTGCATTGGGAGCTTGGAGTCTTAACCACTGGACTGCCAGGGAAATTCCTGTATTGCTCCCCCCGCCCCACTTGATTGATTGATTGGTTGATTGGCTGTATTGGGTCTTAGTTGCGGCACGCGGGACCTTCGTTAAGGCATGTGGGATCTTTATTGTCGTTGCGGCGCACGGGCTCTTCGTTGCAGCATGAGAGCTTCTCTCTAGTTGTGGCGTGCGGGTTTTCTCTCTCTAGTTGTGGCACGTGGGCTCTGTAGTTGTGGCGTGCAGGCTCCAGAGCGCGTGGGCTCTGTAGTTTGCTGCACGTGGGCTACCTCATTGAGGTGTGCGAGCTCAGTAGTTTGGTGCGAGGGCTTAGTTGCCCCGCGGCATGTGGGATCTTAGTTCCCCGACCGGGAATCGAACCCGCGTCCCCTGCATTGCAGGACGGATTCTTTACCACTGAACCACCAGGGAAGTCCCTGTATTGCTTTTTTAAATTAAAAAAAAAAAAAAAGGAAAAGCAATTAGAGGTGAAACAACTAATTATATGATGGCCTTTCAAAGTACATATTCAAACCCTACATTCTTGGTGTACATAAGTTATTTATGTTGATTTGTGGTGTTTAGCTCTAGCAACAAGGCAATAATAATAACGCTGTAGTTTTCCTTGTTTCTTTCAACTGATGATCTGTGTATTTATTACAAATATTAATTAACACTCACAAGCTACCAGGAGGCAAGTAATGGTTAGCGCTGGTGTGGTTAACTCCTTTATAGATAGGGAGGTTGAGGCATGGGTATTGTGGAATTTGCCATGTTGAGGCATGGGTATTGTGGAATTTGCCTAAGGTTATATAGCACTGTGTTCTGACTCAGATTCATTCAGATTTATTCCTTCCCTTTCTGTCTCCTGAATTAACGCTTTGTAATTTTGACCTAGGTGTGAGGACACGAAAAGGGTTTTTTTCTGTATCTGAGGTTTAGTGCTTGTTTTATAGAAGCAATATAGTATAGTGGTTAGAGTAGGCACTTTAGCATCTGATTTTTGTTTTTTTCTTAAGTCTTTAATGAATTTGTTACAATATTGCTTCTGTTTTATGTTTTGCACATGCCGGAAAGGTAATAGGCCTTGGCCCCTGGGCCTGGGCTTCGTCTCTTGTGCTGTCTCCTGTCCCTGTTGCCCCCGCGCGCTGGCCCGTCCGCGCTGTGCCAGGGGGTATTGGTCGTCTCGCGGCTCAGTTCACAGTAGCTGAAAGG
Organism: Balaenoptera borealis; assembly: GCF_965194805.1. Classification (NCBI taxonomy): domain Eukaryota; kingdom Metazoa; phylum Chordata; class Mammalia; order Artiodactyla; family Balaenopteridae; genus Balaenoptera; species Balaenoptera borealis. Next base: position 78,170 of record NW_028122882.1, read on the forward strand.
GACAGTGTGTGATGTTCTCATTTCTGCCCATCGTTTTCAAAGGGAGGCTCTGGCCATTGCTCCTCGGGTAAAATGCAGAGGGAGTGCTTTTTAAGATGGGACTGTCAGTGTTGGGGACACTCCTTAATTACCAAAACGGAATCCCCTTCAGTTCCTCCAGCTGTGTTGTTTTGGCACAGAAGATGTGAGTAATAGGAACTGGAGCTAAGTTGGAGTGAAAAAACGCACCGGTCCCGCCGAATTTTCCATCGAAACAGTTGATTTGTGTTGTCTCTAGGAATTCTAAAGGGCGTACCGTTGCTTCCTAACCGGAGTCATTTGAGAGATCTACCTCTGTACGTTCAAATGATTAATTTTGAGACTTTGCTCATGTGTGCAGTAAACCCTTTAATTCCCTAAGACCTTCCTTTCCTCCATCTCCTACCCCATTAAGCCCGCTTCAGTTCATCTCCTGAATTTCTTTGGAATCTGTCAGCCAGCTCTTCCTCAACTTCCTAATACTGAACTTGCCTGTCTGTTGCGATTAGGTCCTAACTGGTGTCCATATATCTTGTTTCCTTCCAATCCATTCTTCACACAAAAAACCTTCAAAGCAAGTTGGAACATTGCTCATAAACATCGCTCACAAGCATTGTTTTGAGAATAGAAAACACAGTGTTGGCCTTTAAGACTCTGCGTGGTCTAGAATCCTCTCTGCTTTAGCCCCATCTTGTGCCACTTTTGCCCTCACTTTCTATGCTTCAGATACACTGAATTAACCTTAGTTCTCACTCATCTGACAGAAGTCAGTTCAGATACTATTTTTCACTGTGATTCCTAGCATTAAGGAATTTGATTATCAGGTTTTGTATGAGGACTATTTCATCAGGGGTACAGAAGTTCTGGCCATCTCTGGTTTTGGATATCCCTTATTTGTTGAGACCTTTGCGTTGTTTGGTTGCCTTTTGTCTGTTTTCCAGATGGGAAAACAGGAACAAGGGAAGTATAGGTTATTACTAGGTGGGGTTGAACAAGTGGAGCAGCAAACTGCAAAGCAGAAAGAAGAGGGACGTACTATAGAGGGATATGACTTCCATTTTCAAGGCGCCTGCATCCTGTGCAGGGCGACAGCCTAACATAAAATGTGCCTAACAACAAATATATTGACTTCTTACTAAAAATCTCCAGTTCATAGAACCGAGGGGTTTGTACCTTCTCCTTTAAAAGTGATAGTCCTGGGACTTCCCCGGTGGTCCCGTGGTGAAGACTCTGCGCTTCCAATGCAGCAGGCGTGGGTTCAATCCCTGGTTGGGGAGCTAAGATCCCACATGCTGCGCAGCCAAAGAAATTTTTTTCAAACGTTATACTCCTGTATTATTGGCTTTAGTGGTTTAGATTTTGTTTTACTGTTAAGAAGATTTCAGTTTATTTACCGGGAACAAACAACACATAATGTAAAAATAGTTTCCCAGAAACGATTTCCATCATTCTCTTCCTCCCTTTCTCCCTCAGACTGGTGTTTCACCTTGACAAGTTCTCTGTCATTCCATAGGAAAGCTGTCTGGCTTGGAGGTTGCAATCCCAGGGAATTTTTCATCAGCGGGGAAGTCTCCATCACTACAGAGGAATCAAGGGAGAAGTCAGTCCCTGGTAAGTGAGATGCTCCCCCTAAACACCAACACAGCAGTCGTGTACCTTTCAAGGGGTTCAGGGGCAAGATGGGCAAGGCATTTCTACTAACTCTTCTTAAGGATCACGGACAGTGCCCTATGCTACGAGGTAAGCGGTGACTGCTGTAGTTCTTACTGGTGATCCTTTCCTGTCACTGATTCTCGGCTTTCTTTGTATTTCATAGGACTGTTGTCAGTCCAATACAAAATGAGTCTTATTTTTAAAAACCTGAAATGTTTTACAGAGCCTAGCATTCTCATATAGGGTCCTTTCCATTCTCCCCACTTTCCCGAGAGGCCAAGAACACTTCACACCATGAACTAGGAGAGGGGGTAGAGCCCTTTCTGATGAAATACATCAACAAAGACAGAGTCTTAGCCTGCTTGCTCTCTGGACAGGATCTCGGACCACAAGGTCTTCAATCCTGGTATAAATGAAGGAAGTGAGGACAGTTCAACTGGCACTCTGATAACAAGAGTTCTGAAACACCTTCCAAAGAGACTATAGCAGTAGATGAGGGAAGGGAGTGCTACAGTGTGGCAGTACAGGGGGAATGATCGGCTACAGCAGTGAAAAGTGTGGTACCGATTGGTGTGCTCTCGGGGTTCTTGTACATGTAGCATAGATGACCTCTGCAGTGGCCCTCCCACCTTCCCACCTGCATTAGGTGTTCTTTTTTTTTGTAATTTATGTTTATGTATTTATTTACTGTTTGAACTTATTTATTCTACGTATTTATTTTTTTGGCTGCACTGGGTCTCTCATTGCTGTGCACGGGCTTTCTCTAGTTGGCGGCTAGCGGGGGCTACTCTCGGTTGCGGTGTGCGGGCATCTCATCGCGGTGGCTTCTCTTGTTGCGGAGCATGGGCTGTAGGCACGTGGGCTTCGGTAGTTGAGGCTCACGGGCTCTAGAATGCAGGCTCCGTCGTTGTGGCACATGCGCTTAGTTGCTGCACGGCATGTGGGATCTTCGCAGACCAGGGCTCGAACCCGTGTCCCCTGCATTGGCAGGCGCCACCAGGGAAGCCCTAGGTGTTCTCATATAGAGTCTAAAAACAGAGAGCACTGAGAGAAGGTAGTGGTTATTAAAGGCTCAGGATCTAAATTCTACCGGCCTCTACACCCCTTCCCAGCTGTCGATTTGACCCCATTTTTGAATGCCGACCTCATTCTTCAACTTTCTCTGGCGTTTGTTATACTCACCTTGAAAACTTGTTTCTGTGATGCGTTGAGCAGACACAGGGTGGCAGACTGCAGAGGTGGAAGCTGGTGGTCGGATATTTGTGGGCTGAATCTCCTTCAGTCCCATTCCCATTTCTGGTTGCCCAGAGGCCCGACTTCCTGTGTATGACGCCGAGCCGTAGGATTGCGGGCAGGAGCCAAGTTCTCCATACAGTAAAGACCCCAGTGTGCCTTGGTTATAGTAATATACCTGGCTCCCTTCCTGGCAGGGAAGTGGCAGGCGGCTCTGCCCCTGATTTGGAATCTGAGATGGTGTTCCCTGAGCAAGGCTGGCAGAAAGCGATGGATGTAGAGGGACCATGTTCTTGGCGTCTGAAGTTTTATCATACTGGGCTGCCAGAGACATGGAGGAGGCAGCTGTGTGGCGGTCAGTGAGTGCCAGAGTAAAGTCTCCGAGTGAAGAAGAATTCTTTTCAGTGCTTGCTGTGATGTCCCACTCAAGAACACCTGGATAGGAAGCAGCTGAAGTGGAGATCTGGCTGTGGTCAGTAACTCCAGATAACATAGTCGTGCTAGAATGTTGGTAAAGGTAGGCACTACCCATGAGTGTCTGGAAAGGGGTACCAGTAGCCGATGCCGAACTGACGGCAGGGGCAGAGACTCTGGAGAAGTTGCAGACACTTCGTGTTAGGGAAGTTGCATTGCTCACCACAGGAGGAGAATGCTGCAGAGAATTTAGAGTTCCAAGTAGAGATGGATGTTGGAAATTTTCTGTAAGAACAAGAGGGTCATGAAAAACTCAGGGAGGTTGAGAAATTCTCACTACGTTTGAGGAACGGCATCATCTGAAGGTTCTTGCTATCAGGACACCTCTACTATCACTACTTCCTGAGAAACCCAAAATCAGACAGTTAATGATGGCTGTAAGGACTGAGCAGTTTTCCACTCTTCTCTATTAACTGCCTGTGCTCCCATCTTGGGCACAGACGGGCAGAAGAGCCAAGTGGTATGGTTCAGAGATTGTTCTCTAGGCTGGAAGCAACCTTCTCCCTGCCCTGTCTTTCCCTTCAGCCTGCACTCGTATTGACTTCTATGCTATTTCCTAGACTGGAAGCATTTTAGAACTAGGAGGCCCTTAGAGAACTTCGATGTTCTCAGTCTCATTTCGTGAGTAAGGAAACTGAGGCTCAGAGAGGTCGGGTTGACTTGTTCAAGTTCTCTCATTATGTTAGTATCATTACCAGGTTTCAGAACCTAAGTATCCTGACTTCCTTGCCAGGACTCCACTCTGAGCATGATACTGCCAGAAAGCAGGAGAAATAGAACTTATAATATAGGCATTTTTTTTGTCCATTAGAAAACAGTACGGCTATTACCATGGTCGTCTTCAGTGTCTCCCTTTGCTTGTGCAGTTCCCACGCTATTACCTAGAGGTGACGTACAGCTCAGTCCAACTGGTGAATTGAAAGAGTCATTTTTGCCCTCTTCAAGCCCGGTTTCTCATCCTACCTCAAAATGATTACCCGAAAGTGGATTTCTTAAGTGCTTTTGGAAAGGGAAAAGTTATCTGATTACTTCAGATTCCTCACCTGTAAAGTGGTTATAACACCACCACCAATAATAATAGCAGTAATAATTAATAGATGAATAAGCTGATCTGTTGCGTATGATTTATATGGAGGAAGATACAATAAGTTCTAGAAAGACAAAGAAAAATCATGACAAGCATATTACGTTAACGAAAAAGAAATCCATAGATATTAATGAAAACTGGGGTATGTGGCAAGTATCGAAGCCTAATGAATTTACTAACAAATGGCATTCTGTACCATCCATGCAATATTATGAAAGTGAATTTTGCCCACTCTAGTTTAGTGAATACTATTAACCAGAAGACACGATGGAGGTGATAGAGGTGAATGAATTCCTAGCCAATGCATACAGACAGAGAAGGTATATCAGTAAAAAATGCATAACAAGCAACAGAATGCAATAAATGTGCATGTATAGGTAGCCACAACACATATAGACAAGTATTTCAATGAAAACCGGTACGAAGCAGACAGCAAAATAATAAGTGTAAAAGAGTTTCATTATTGTGCTCCTTCATATTTTTACCCAGCAAGTAAGAGGTATTAAGCCTAGGAGAAATATATATTTCAATGAATATAGCTTATATAATAAGCAGAAAGGAAGCTTAAAATGTATCAGGAAGGTTTTTGGATTTATCCTAGAACTTAGATTAGAATCATCTTCAGCATCCAAGAAGATGGCATCCCAAAACCTCAAAAAACCATCATGCCTAGAATCCAATTAAAAAAGATTTTCAAATGTAAGAAAATCCACAGGACTCCACAATATGGTTTTCGATAAACGTGGATGTTTGTTTGTTTTGTTTCTTTGGCCGCGCCGCGTGGCCCTGGCCGTGAAAGCACCGAGTCCTAAGCACTGGACCGCCAGGGAATTCCCTAAGTGGGGGGAATTAGAGATGTGGGGCTTGACTTTTTCTTCTTCTTCTTCTTCTTCGGTAGCTAAGATCTACAAGCGAACGATGGCTGTTGATCAATGTGCTCTCTGTGTTAGGAAGGAAATAACTGTAAAAATGAAAAGCAGCCTTGCCTTAGAACCTACATATCACACCAAGGAAAATAGTCCTTCTGATTCAATTTAGAAGATATCACTTAAAATGTTGAATTGGTGAAATGTCTACCTAGTTTAAAAATTAGAAAGAATAAAACACTGAAAAGCAGCCCCCTAGATAACCACTGTGGTTGCTTGTTTATAGGAGGCATCATTTCTAAAACGTATTTCTAAAATGTTTATATTCAAAACTGTCAAGTGGCCAACTGTATTCAGAGAGGCAATAAAAGAAAGAAAACGGAGTATGACTTTTCTGATAAGCTGCCTTTCCCGGTGATCCCCTGTTCTGGCCTTACTTTCCTTCTTAAGTCTGTTAATGTAAGGGTTTGCTACCATCAACTTGGTTTTGCCCTGCTCTGAGCAGGTTTCCCTCTGTGCTGTTTCTGCTTTAATTGAAAATCTTTGGTTCCCATCAGCATTCCATTGCAAACTCCGTTTTTCTTGAGAGCTCCTCTATGCTTTCCCTCTTCATTCTTACATTTTCTCCCATCTCTTGGTGCCTGTTGGCCTGTGCTAATGAAAACCGTCCTAAACTTCCTTACGCTCGACTCTGTGCCTCCCTGTAGAGCCCAGTACTCTCCATCCTCTCTCCCTATTCTCTCTTTTCAACTAGTCGAAATCCTAGTGGAGGGAGACCATTAGAGATGAAACATCTTGGTATATATTGCTAGTTTTCTATGTCCCCTGGCTTTTCTGTGTTTCTGTTGAAACACTCTTGAGAAGTGTCTGATTTCGTTTTCTACATGGGTACCCTTTAAGGCTCAATACTGGAAAAGAAGGGGATCAGAGTGATCAACCCAATGTGGTATCCTAACGTAACAGTTAAGGAAAGCAACAGGCTTTGTGAGACAGCCAGTGATTTGTCCAAAGTCACACAGATAGTAAACGTCAAAGTCAAAAGTGAAATTAGGTCTCCAGACTTGTAGTTCAATACTTTCCCTCATTATTCCATGCTATTTTGAATCTCCTACTCAATTTAGGGGCAAAAGAAATCGAACGCAAAACTTTCCAAAGTTTCTTTTCTTACCTGACATGGTCAGAGAAGAGGAAGCATCCACTGCAGGTACAAGGGATGAGGAGACAACACTAGAGGATGTCTGAGTGGCTGCAGCTGAACGGCGCACGTGTCCAGTACAGAGGTCACTGGTTACTGGTCCAAACAGCTCCACGGAAACCCCAAGGCTCTACCAAGTGGTAGTAGGTTTGGGAGGAGAGTGATGTCACAAAGCAGGCAGTTGAAAGGTATGAGAGAGCCAATAGGGAGGTCCGATCCCCAACAGGAAGGCGGGCTTGGGTGAAGAGAGTGTAGGAGAGCTAAAACAACACCTGAGTTTCTGAGCTTTGGGGAGGAGGAAATCCTAGAAGACAGATTTACCTCCCCCAGGCTCTTCCATTAGGGAAATCATTGCAACATTTCTTACAGACGTTCATTAATACACTGAACTAAGAGTTACTTATATTCTACAGAGTATTCTATTTTATGTATCATATACTTAGAGCTATATAGATCTTATTTAATTAATAATCCTTAGGAAGGAAAGAGCCATCTAGTTTGAACTATTACAGTTGTTCTGAAATCAGATGTGTCTAATGAGTGAACTGATAGCAGCTTTTAAGGAGCCAAAGTAGGGATTAAGAAGCTCTCTTTGTAACTTGGTTCAAGAGTAGGGTGAAGTTTCTTGAGTGTACCTTGTGGAGAATGTTGTGGTCCAAGGCTCTTCTCTTTTAGTTTCTTCTCCTTGACTCCTACCTTCCTTGGGCTGGGCTAGGCTGGGGGCCAGGTTGGACTTGCGACTTAACATTTCTCTTCCGCTTTCTCTTTTTTTTTTTTCTTCCATTATGGGCATTGCTTCGAGGACAAGCCTTGATCTTGCATTGGACGTTACTTCCTGTCAACTTCCAGCAGCAGGAGTCTTCTTTTCAGTGCTTGATGCTTCACGAAATAGACTCTGCCCGTTGGCAGCAAATACCAGAGAGCTAGGAGACAGAGCTGGTTGCAGACCTTTCCTCTTCCAGCCTTTGGTTGCAATTGTTTGGCCCATAATTTGCTAGCTCTAGTTCCTTGGGCCACACAGGTATCCTGCCATCTCCAGCTCTTGTTATATGTGAGAGACATTCTGAACACTGTCCCTTTTTCTTTGCACAGAAGTATATACAGTGTGGCAGTTACTGTAATCTCCTCCGCCTTGCAAACAGCCACTCTAGAATCTTGGACCTCTAGGACTCTCTGTCTTGCATGCTTGGGGGCAAGGCCAAGCAAAATGAAGAGGAGAATAATTAGAGAAAGAGGAGGACGTTGGTGGAGAATTGGGAGCAGGTAAGGTGAAAGGGCACAGGAGAAAAGAGATGCATGTAGACTTTTTGGTTTCTGTGGGAAACAGGTTGACACACTTGGGCCTCATTTGGTATTAACAGAACAGAGAGTTAAAGATCTAAGTAGCTAGATAGTGTGCAGCAACTGCCATGAAGTCTGTACACTGAAGAGAAGAGTCTCACATCTAGTTTTCATTTTGTTTTATGTCATAGTACCTTATTTATAGCATTCACTGGTGTGTTTGTAGAATACAGATGTTTTCAAATGCTCTGGTTTTGTCTACATGGTTATCTCCTTGTCCTGTTTGTAAGGAATCCAACATTGTAAGACATATTGCATGTTTTTCTCTTGACGATTGTTGACCTTGAAGCGTCATGAACTAACTTGAGCTGTTGGATTCTGTGGAGAAACGTTCAAAAGGGTCTGTGAAAAAGGCACTGTGGTGAGTCGCATTATGCACCCGAGCGTAAGGAGCAAGATATCTGCCACCAGCCCAGCTTGGCCTGGATTGCCTCTGTTTTAGTTCCCCTGGTTAGTGCTTTTCTCCCTAACCACTCTTGTGACTGTGATAATGTGAGTAAGGGCGGAGTTGCTAATGATCTATGTGTGAGGTAAGCTGGTTTGAGGGAGGAAATCTATGGACCTAGTCATTTTCCTTGGTGGTAAGCTTTCAGGGGTGCAGAGATGGATCTTCCTGGGGCCTTTTCTGGTCCCAGGAAGATATCGCATAGATGGGACCTCCCAAGACACACATTGAATCTTTAGGCCTGTTTTTCCTATTATGAGGTACGAACGAGTTTCTTCACTGATGGGGATGATGCTTATCTGAGAAGAAATTGTGAAAGGTGGTGTAGTGTAGAGGTGTGGCTTAAGCTTTTAAGTTTTCCTCCAGGTTTTTCCCCTAAGCTTCCTACTTCGGACGGCCTACTTACATGATACTAGTAGGTGATGTCCGGCTAACAACTTCCTAAATATACCTGCAAGCCAGATCAGTGTCTCTTTTCTCTGTATTCCCATGGAAATCAAGAGTCCCGCCGAATTTTCCATCGAAACAGTTGATTTGTGTTGTCTCTAGGAATTCTAAAGGGCGTACCGTTGCTTCCTAACCGGTGTCATTTGGGAGATCCGCCTCTGTACGTTCAAATGATTAATTTTGAGACTTTGCTCATGTGTGCAGTAAACCCTTGAATTCCCTAAGACCTTCCTTTCCTCCATCTCCTACCCCATTAAGCCCGCTTCAGTTCATCTCCTGAATTTCTTTGGAATCTGTCAGCCAGCTCTTCCTCAACTTCCTAATACTGAACTTGCCTGTCTGTTGCGATTAGGTCCTAACTGGTGTCCATATATCTTGTTTCCTTCCAATCCACTCTTCACACAAGAAACCTTCAAAGCAAGTTGGAACGTTGCTCATAAACATCGCTCACAAGCATTGTTTTGAGAATAGAAAACACACTGTTGGCCTTTAAGACTCTGCGTGGTCTAGAATCCTCTCTGCTTCTCTAGCCCCATCTTGTGCCACTTTTGCCCTCACTTTCTATGCTTCAGATACACTGAATTAACCTTAGTTCTCACTCATCTGACAGAAGTCAGTTCAGATACTATTTTTCACTGTGATTCCTAGCATTAAGGAATTTGATTATCAGGTTTTGTATGAGGACTATTTCATCAGGGGTACAGAAGTTCTGGCCATCTCTGGTTTTGGATATCCCTTATTTGTTGAGACCTTTGCGTTGTTTGGTTGCCTTTTGTCTGTTTTCCAGATGGGAAAACAGGAACAAGGGAAGTATAGGTTATTACTAGGTGGGGTTGAACAAGTGGAGCAGCAAACTGCAAAGCAGAAAGAAGAGGGACGTACTATAGAGGGATATGACTTCCATTCTCAAGGCGCCTGCATCCTGTGCAGGGAGACAGCCTAACATAAAATGTGCCTAAAAACAAATATATTGACTTCTTACTAAAAATCTCCAGTTCATAGAACCGAGGGGTTTGTACCTTCTCCTTTAAAAGTGATAGTCCTGGGACTTCCCCGGTGGTCCCGTGGTGAAGACTCTGCGCTTCCAATGCAGCAGGCGTGGGTTCAATCCCTGGTTGGGGAGCTAAGATCCCACATGCTGCGCAGCCAAAGAAATTTTTGTCGAACGTTATACTCCTGTATTGTTGGCTTTAGTGGTTTAGATTTTGTTGTACTGTTAAGAAGATTTCAGTTTATTTACCGGGAACAAACAACACATAATGTAAAAATAGTTTCCCAGAAACGATTTCCATCATTCTCTTCCTCCCTTTCTCCCGCAGACTGGTGTTTCACCTTGACAAGTTCTCTGTCATTCCATAGGAAAGCTGTCTGGCTTGGAGGTTGCAATCCCAGGGAATTTTTCATCAGCGGGGAAGTCTCCATCACTACAGAGGAATCAAGGGAGAAGTCAGTCCCTGGTAAGTGAGATGCTCCCCCTAAACACCAACACAGCAGTCGTGTACCTTTCAAGGGGTTCAGGGGCAAGATGGGCAAGGCATTTCTACTAACTCTTCTTAAGGATCACGGACAGTGCCCTATGCTACGAGGTAAGCGGTGACTGCTGTAGTTCTTACTGGTGATCCTTTCCTGTCACTGATTCTCGGCTTTCTTTGTATTTCATAGGACTGTTGTCAGTCCAATACAAAATGAGTCTTATTTTTAAAAACCTGAAATGTTTTACAGAGCCTAGCATTCTCATATAGGGTCCTTTCCATTCTCCCCACTTTCCCGAGAGGCCAAGAACACTTCACACCATGAACTAGGAGAGGGGGTAGAGCCCTTTCTGATGAAATACATCAACAAAGACAGAGCCTTAGCCTGCTTGCTCTCTGGACAGGATCTCGGACCACAAGGTCTTCAATCCTGGTATAAATGAAGGAAGTGAGGACAGTTCAACTGGCACTCTGATAACAAGAGTTCGGAAACACCTTCCGAAGAGACTATAGCAGTAGATGAGGGAAGGGAGTGCTACAGTGTGGCAGTACAGGGGGAACGATCGGCTACAGCAGTGAAAAGTGTGGTACCGATTGGTGTGCTCTCGGGGTTCTTGTACATGTAGCATAGATGACCTCTACGGTGGCCCTCCCACCTTCCCACCTGCATTAGGTGTTCTTTTTTTTTGTAATTTATGTTTATGTATTTATTTACTGTTTGAACTTATTTATTCTACGTATTTATGTTTTTGGCTGCACTGGGTCTCTCATTGCTGTGCACGGGCTTTCTCTAGTTGGCGGCTAGCGGGGGCTACTCTCGGTTGCGGTGTGCGGGCATCTCATCGCGGTGGCTTCTCTTGTTGCGGAGCATGGGCTGTAGGCACGTGGGCTTCGGTAGTTGAGGCTCACGGGCTCTAGAATGCAGGCTCCGTCGTCGTGGCACATGCGCTTAGTTGCTGCACGGCATGTGGGATCTTCGCAGACCAGGGCTCGAACCCGTGTCCCCTGCATTGGCAGGCGCCACCAGGGAAGCCCTAGGTGTTCTCATATAGAGTCTAAAAACAGAGAGCACTGAGAGAAGGTAGTGGTTATTAAAGGCTCAGGATCTAAATTCTACCTGTCTCTACACCCCTTCCCAGCTGTCGATTTGACCCCATTTTTGAATGCTGACCTCATTGTTCAACTTTTCTCTGCCGTCTGTATACTCACCTTGAAAACTTGTTTCTGTGATGCGTTGAGCAGACACAGGGTGGCAGACTGCAGAGGTGGAAGCTGGTGGTCGGATATTTGTGGGCTGAATCTCCTTCAGTCCCATTCCCATTTCTGGTTGCCCAGAGGCCCTACTTCCTGTGTGTGACGCCGAGCCGTAGGATTGCGGGCAGGAGCCAAGTTCTCCATACAGTAAAGACCCCAGTGTGCCTTGGTTACAGTAATATACCTGGCTTCCTTCCTGGCAGGGAAGTGACAGGCGGCTATGCCCCTGCTTTGTTCGTGGGCCTCCTGATCCAGCAGTTCCCTTGGCTCTGCCCCTGTCGTCAGCTGCCCCTAGGATAACTCTGAGCCCTAGCCACTTCTCTGGTAGATTTCCCTATTCCCCCACTACAGTCACACCTGAATAAGGCAACTCAGACCTTTCAGAGATGTGTCCTGAACCTCTTGTTTTCTGAAATACCTATCTGGTGGTTGTGAGACTTAAGGCCAGCGTCCCCGAGAGACTTTTTCTATTTCTCCTAGTAAACCTAGACTCATCTTCTGTCACCTTCAACTCTACTCCAATTGTGTTCTTTCAACCCAGACCTCTGACCCTGCTTTTTACTTCTGCCATTTCATCCTCGCTCCTGCTTCCTTTCCTAAATCCATACGTCTCTTTTGGCCTTCCTAGCCCTGGGCCAAGTTCCTTCCTCTTTGCTCAGTTTTTACCCCTTTCCTTCATTCTCCCATCCAACTTTCAGTCCTTCCTTTCTCACGCCCCAGTTAGCAGCATCTGAAAATTCGAAAGGTTTGTTACTCGTCTATTAATTGTATTCCATTTACTTATTCAGTTCTATACCTGTCTTACCTGTGTATGGAAGAACAGCTGGTAGCCAAGGTGGCACCAAGAATCCTAGCAGCTCTCACTTGACGTATCCGTAGTAGTCGGCAATTTCCATTTCGTTTTCCCTCTCGGTGAAAAATTGCAGCTTGCCCGAAGAGGTGTATCTGGCAGCATTCTCCCGTTGTTGTTGAGCCCGCCTCTTCATGGCCTCTCGCTCTGGCCTCTGCTCTTGTTCGATGGGCTTTGACATGACTGGCTCAGGCACGTTGGGTTCCCTCCATGGAACTCGTTGCTTGCTGAAGTCTTGGAGTAGAAAGTGGGTTTGGAGCTTGGGTGGGGACTGGCGCTTATTCACAGCAGGGGGAACAGGCTCCCGCTGGAGAGGAGCGCCAGATGAAGTTTTGGAGGGTGCAGGCCTAGGAGCAGCAGACTGAGGGACACGAGGCTGGGTATGGTTGGGCCAAGCCGGTTGGGTTGGGTTGGTCACAGTTGGCTGAGCTGGTTTGGCGGGGCCTGGCAAAGAGGCAGGAGCTGGCTGGGATGAATTGGCTGCAGCAGGTTGAGCTGAGTCAGTAGAACCAGGCTGGGCACGGTAAGCCCCAGCAGGCCGATGTGAGGCCAGAGACTGTGGCCTCCGAGGAGCGGGTCGAGCTTGAGGCTTGTCCCAGGCAGAAAAAGGCAGAGGTATCAACTTGACCTTCCCAGGAGGAGGCCGCTCATACTGGGCTGGAGACGGACACTCTGTTTCAGCACTGCTGTCTGGTTTCTGGGCTTGGACTTGCGTTTTCTCAGGACCCTTCCCCTCACGTGGGGTATGCCGCCATGGCTGGATAGCTGGGGGTGGCTGGGGGTCTTTGGGGTTGCTTGACTTTCCCAAGAGCCGACAGGAAGAGAGCCCAGTTTTCGTCTCATTCTTCTTCCCCAGCGCATGAAGAACCTTCACAGACTCCAGCATGCGCACGCCAAGGGAGGTTCGAGGCTTTTGAAAGCTCTGTTGGAGAAGCTCAGTTTGGTGTTCCTTTCGCTTCGTGTGGGGGATTGCTGGCTTCTCTTCTGCCTTGACTTTGTTCCCTGACTGCTTGTTCTCCTCAGCCTTGTTTCTCCCTCTGGTCCTTTTGGTCTTTTCCTGCCCGTGGCTCTTAGTTTTGCTGATCTTTCTGGATGCAGCTTTCTGAGGTTTGCCTTGAGAGTGCTTGGCCGTGTTCACAGGAGCCCTGTCACTGACTGCAGCGTGGCATGTAACCACTTCTCCCCCTAACAGGCACTCTGGATTCTTTGGCTGGATTTTGGCCTTGGGAGCGCCACTGATAGGCTCAGAGGCTTTCTGTTTGTTCTTCCTGGGTTGATCAGAGGGAACCTTTATGACACTTGGCTTTTCCTGCACCTGATTCACCTTAATGGCTCTGGTGTCTTTAGCTTTGATCACGTTGGGACCTTGGGATTGATCAAGATCTTTCAAAGGATTAAAGAGCTGGGGAAGGTGAATATCCTCCGCCAGTGTAGTAATGTCTGCAAGACCACTGCTAGGTTCAATCCCATTTTCAAGTGTCCCTAGGTCCTGACGACTCCGGCTGTTCTCTCCCAGATCAGCATTTTCAGAACCAGGCTGCTCCTCTTGGCTGAGGGGATCGGTGCAGGCCAGCGGCTGGTGAATATCAGGGATTCCTAAAGGGAGTAGTGGAGGATCTTGGTTCTCTGTTGGGATCTGGTAGGCATCCAGAGGCTTTGAAAGCTTGGTTTTGATATCATCCACGTGCTTACTCTCTATTTGTCCCTGGCTTGGAGCTGGAGGCAGGGCCAGGAGACGCCTGGCACTCTGGACTGGAGCTGTCACTGAAATGTCCCCAAGTTCAGATGGTGGGTTACTCTCAAGTATGTGGCTGTTTCTGCTACTGCAGGACTTGGGGAGTTCTTGACTTTGTGTCACACAAAACGTCTGGCTTGGAGGTTGCAATCCCAGGGAATTTTTCATCACCAGGGGGGAGGTCTCCATCCCTACAAAGGGATCAAGGGAGAAGTCAGTCCCTGGTAAGTGAGATGCTCCCCCTAAACACCAACACAGCAGTCGTGTACCTTTCAAGGGGTTCAGGGGCAAGATGGGCAAGGCATTTCTACTAACTCTTCTTAAGGATCACGGACAGTGCCCTATGCTACGAGGTAAGCGGTGACTGTTGTAATTCTTACTGGTGAGCCTTTCCTGTCGCTGATTCTCGGCTCGCTTTGTATTTCATAGGACTGTTTATAAGTCCAATACAAAATGAGTCTTATTTTTAAAAACCTGAAATGTTTTACAAAGCCTAGCATTCTCATATAGGGTCCTTTCCATTCTCCCCACTTTCCCGAGAGGCCAAGAACACGTCACACCATGAACTAGGAGAGGGGGTAGAGCCCTTGCTGATGAAATACATCAACAAAGACAGAGTCTTAGCCTGCTTGCTCTCTGGACAGGATCTCGGACCACAAGGTCTTCAATCCTGGTATAAATGAAGGAAGTGAGGACAGTTCAACTGGCACTCTCATAACAAGAGTTCTGAAACACCTTCCGAAGAGACTATAGCAGTAGATGAGGGAAGGGAGTGCTACAGTGTGGCAGTACAGGGGGAACGATCGGCTACAGCAGTGAAAAGTGTGGTACCGATTGGTGTGCTCTCGGGGTTCTTGTACATGTAGCATAGATGACCTCTACAGTGGCCCTCCCACCGTCCCACCTGCATTAGGTGTTCTTTTTTTTTTGTAATTTATGTTTATGTATTTATTTACTGTTTGAACTTATTTATTCTACGTATTTATGTTTTTGGCTGCACTGGGTCTCTCATTGCTGTGCACGGGCTTTCTCTAGTTGGCGGCTAGCGGGGGCTACTCTTGGTTGCGGTGTGCGGGCTTCTCATCGCGGTGGCTTCTCTTGTTGCGGAGCATGGGCTGTAGGCACGTGGGCTTCGGTAGTTGAGGCTCACGGGCTCTAGAATGCAGGCTCCGTCGTTGTGGCACATGCGCTTAGTTGCTGCACGGCATGTGGGATCTTCGCAGACCAGGGCTCGAACCCGTGTCCCCCGCATTGCATTGGCAGGCGGATTCTTAACCACGGCGCCACCAGGGAAGCCCTAGGTGTTCTCATAGAGAGTCTAAAAACAGAGGGCACTGAGCGAAGGTAGTGGTTATTAAAGGCTCAGGATCTGAATTCTACCTGCCTCTACACCCCTTCCCAGCTGTCGATTTGACCCCATTTTTGAATGCCGACCTCATTCTTCAACTTTCTCTGGCGTTTGTTATACTCACCTTGAAAACTTGTTTCTGTGATGCGTTGAGCAGACACAGGGTGGCAGACTGCAGAGGTGGAAGCTGGTGGTCGGATATTTGTGGGCTGAATCTCCTTCGGTCCCATTCCCATTTCTGGTTGCCCAGAGGCCCGACTTCCTGTGTATGACGCCGAGCCGTAGGATTGCGGGCAGGAGCCAAGTTCTCCATACAGTAAAGACCCCAGTGTGCCTTGGTTATAGTAATATACCTGGCTCCCTTCCTGGCAGGGAAGTGGCAGGCGGCTCTGCCCCTGATTTGGAATCTGAGATGGTGTTCCCTGAGCAAGGCTGGCAGAAAGCGATGGATGTAGAGGGACCATGTTCTTGGCGTCTGAAGTTTTATCATACTGGGCTGCCAGAAACATGGAGGAGGCAGCTGTGTGGCGGTCAGTGAGTGCCAGAGTAAAGTCTCCGAGTGAAGAAGAATTCTTTTCAGTGCTTGCTGTGATGTCCCACTCAAGAACACCTGGATAGGAAGCAGCTGAAGTGGAGATCTGGCTGTGGTCAGTAACTCCAGATAACATAGTCGTGCTAGAATGTTGGTAAAGGTAGGCACTACCCATGAGTGTCTGGAAAGGGGTACCAGTAGCCGATGCCGAACTGACGGCAGGGGCAGAGACTCTGGAGAAGTTGCAGACACTTCGTGTTAGGGAAGTTGCATTGCTCACCACAGGAGGAGAATGCTGCAGAGAATCTAGAGTTCCAAGTAGAGATGGATGTTGGAAATTTTCTGTAAGAACAAGAGGGTCATGAAAAACTCAGGGAGGTTGAGAAATTCTCACTACGTTTGAGGAACGGCATCATCTGAAGGTTCTTGCTATCAGGACACCTCTACTATCACTACTTCCTGAGAAACCCAAAATCAGACAGTTGATGATGGCTGTAAGGACTGAGCAGTTTTCCACTCTTCTCTATTCACTGCCTGTGCTCCCATCTTGGGCACAGACGGGCAGAAGAGCCAAGTGGTGTGGTTCAGAGATTGTTCTCTAGGCTGGAAGCAACCTTCTCCCTGCCCTGTCTTTCCCTTCAGCCTGCACTCGTATTGACTTCTATGCTATTTCCTAGACTGGAAGCATTTTAGAACTAGGAGGCCCTTAGAGAACTTCGATGTTCTCAGTCTCATTTCGTGAGTAAGGAAACTGAGGCTCAGAGAGGTCGGGTTGACTTGTTCAAGTTCTCTCATTATGTTAGTATCATTACCAGGTTTCAGAACCTAAGTATCCTGACTTCCTTGCCAGGACTCCACTCTGAGCATGATACTGCCAGAAAGCAGGAGAAATAGAACTTATAATATAGGCATTTTTTTTGTCCATTAGAAAACAGTACGGCTATTACCATGGTCGTCTTCAGTGTCTCCCTTTGCTTGTGCAGTTCCCACGCTATTACCTAGAGGTGACGTACAGCTCAGTCCAACTGGTGAATTGAAAGAGTCATTTTTGCCCTCTTCAAGCCCGGTTTCTCATCCTACCTCAAAATGATTACCCGAAAGTGGATTTCTTAAGTGCTTTTGGAAAGGGAAAAGTTATCTGATTACTTCAGATTCCTCACCTGTAAAGTGGTTATAACACCACCACCAATAATAATAGCAGTAATAATTAATAGATGAATAAGCTGATCTGTTGCGTATGATTTATATGGAGGAAGATACAATAAGTTCTAGAAAGACAAAGAAAAATCATGACAAGCATATTACGTTAACGAAAAAGAAATCCATAGATATTAATGAAAACTGGGGTATGTGGCAAGTATCGAAGCCTAATGAATTTACTAACAAATGGCATTCTGTACCATCCATGCAATATTATGAAAGTGAATTTTGCCCACTCTATTTTAGTGAATACTATTAACCAGAAGACACGATGGAGGTGATAGAGGTGAATGAATTCCTAGCCAATGCATACAGACAGAGAAGGTATGTCAGTAAAAAATGCATAACAAGCAACAGAATGCAATAAATGTGCATGTATAGGTAGCCACAACACATATAGACAAGTATTTCAATGAAAACCGGTACGAAGCAGACAGCAAAATAATAAGTGTAAAAGAGTTTCATTATTGTGCTCCTTCATATTTTTACCCAGCAAGTAAGAGGTATTAAGCCTAGGAGAAATATATATTTCAATGAATATAGCTTATATAATAAGCAGAAAGGAAGCTTAAAATGTATCAGGAAGGTTTTTGGATTTATCCTAGAACTTAGATTAGAATCATCTTCAGCATCCAAGAAGATGGCATCCCAAAACCTCAAAAAACCATCATGCCTAGAATCCAATTAAAAAAGATTTTCAAATGTAAGAAAATCCACAAGACTCCACAATATGGTTTTCGATAAACGTGGATGTTTGTTTGTTTTGTTTCTTTGGCCGCGCCGCGTGGCCCTGGCCGTGAAAGCACCGAGTCCTAAGCACTGGACCGCCAGGGAATTCCCTAAGTGGGGGGAATTAGAGATGTGGGGCCTGACTTTTTCTTCTTCTTCTTCTTCTTCGGTAGCTAAGATCTACAAGCGAACGATGGCTGTTGATCAATGTGCTCTCTGTGTTAGGAAGGAAATAACTGTAAAAATGAAAAGCAGCCTTGCCTTAGAACCTACATATCACACCAAGGAAAATAGTCCTTCTGATTCAATTTAGAAGATATCACTTAAAATGTTGAATTGGTGAAATGTCTACCTAGTTTAAAAATTAGAAAGAATAAAACACTGAAAAGCAGCCCCCTAGATAACCACTGTGGTTGCTTGTTTATAGGAGGCATCATTTCTAAAACGTATTTCTAAAATGTTTATATTCAAAACTGTCAAGTGGCCAACTGTATTCAGAGAGGCAATAAAAGAAAGAAAACGGAGTATGACTTTTCTGATAAGCTGCCTTTCCCGGTGATCCCCTGTTCTGGCCTTACTTTCCTTCTTAAGTCTGTTAATGTAAGGGTTTGCTACCATCAACTTGGTTTTGCCCTGCTCTGAGCAGGTTTCCCTCTGTGCTGTTTCTGCTTTAATTGAAAATCTTTGGTTCCCATCAGCATTCCATTGCAAACTCCGTTTTTCTTGAGAGCTCCTCTATGCTTTCCCTCTTCATTCTTACATTTTCTCCCATCTCTTGGTGCCTGTTGGCCTGTGCTAATGAAAACCGTCCTAAACTTCCTTACGCTCGACTCTGTGCCTCCCTGTAGAGCCCAGTACTCTCCATCCTCTCTCCCTATTCTCTCTTTTCAACTAGTCGAAATCCTAGTGGAGGGAGACCATTAGAGATGAAACATCTTGGTATATATTGCTAGTTTTCTATGTCCCCTGGCTTTTCTGTGTTTCTGTTGAAACACTCTTGAGAAGTGTCTGATTTCGTTTTCTACATGGGT
Source organism: Balaenoptera borealis (assembly GCF_965194805.1). NCBI lineage: Eukaryota > Metazoa > Chordata > Mammalia > Artiodactyla > Balaenopteridae > Balaenoptera > Balaenoptera borealis. The sequence continues at coordinate 97,080 of NW_028122882.1, forward strand.
ACCCTTTAAGGCTCAATACTGGAAAAGAAGGGGATCAGAGTGATCAACCCAATGTGGTATCCTAACGTAACAGTTAAGGAAAGCAACAGGCTTTGTGAGACAGCCAGTGATTTGTCCAAAGTCACACAGATAGTAAACGTCAAAGTCAAAAGTGAAATTAGGTCTCCAGACGTGTAGTTCAATACTTTCCCTCATTATTCCATGCTATTTTGAATCTCCTACTCAATTTAGGGGCAAAAGAAATCGAACGCAAAACTTTCCAAAGTTTCTTTTCTTACCTGACATGGTCAGAGAAGAGGAAGCATCCACTGCAGGTACAAGGGATGAGGAGACAACACTAGAGGATGTCTGAGTGGCTGCAGCTGAACGGCGCACGTGTCCAGTACAGAGGTCACTGGTTACTGGTCCAAACAGCTCCACGGAAACCCCAAGGCTCTACCAAGTGGTAGTAGGTTTGGGAGGAGAGTGATGTCACAAAGCAGGCAGTTGAAAGGTATGAGAGAGCCAATAGGGAGGTCCGATCCCCAACAGGAAGGCGGGCTTGGGTGAAGAGAGTGTAGGAGAGCTAAAACAACACCTGAGTTTCTGAGCTTTGGGGAGGAGGAAATCCTAGAAGACAGATTTACCTCCCCCAGGCTCTTCCATTAGGGAAATCATTGCAACATTTCTTACAGACGTTCATTAATACACTGAACTAAGAGTTACTTATATTCTACAGAGTATTCTATTTTATGTATCATATACTTAGAGCTATATAGATCTTCTTTAATTAATAATCCTTAGGAAGGAAAGAGCCATCTAGTTTGAACTATTACAGTTGTTCTGAAATCAGATGTGTCTAATGAGTGAACTGATAGCAGCTTTTAAGGAGCCAAAGTAGGGATTAAGAAGCTCTCTTTGTAACTTGGTTCAAGAGTAGGGTGAAGTTTCTTGAGTGTACCTTGTGGAGAATGTTGTGGTCCAAGGCTCTTCTCTTTTAGTTTCTTCTCCTTGACTCCTACCTTCCTTGGGCTGGGCTAGGCTGGGGGCCAGGTTGGACTTGCGACTTAACATTTCTCTTCCGCTTTCTCTTTTTTTTTTTTCTTCCATTATGGGCATTGCTTCGAGGACAAGCCTTGATCTTGCATTGGACGTTACTTCCTGTCACCTTCCAGCAGCAGGAGTCTTCTTTTCAGTGCTTGATGCTTCACGAAATAGACTCTGCCCGTTGGCAGCAAATACCAGAGAGCTAGGAGACAGAGCTGGTTGCAGACCTTTCCTCTTCCAGCCTTTGGTTGCAATTGTTTGGCCCATAATTTGCTAGCTCTAGTTCCTTGGGCCACACAGGTATCCTGCCATCTCCAGCTCTTGTTATATGTGAGAGACATTCTGAACACTGTCCCTTTTTCTTTGCACAGAAGTATATACAGTGTGGCAGTTACTGTAATCTCCTCCGCCTTGCAAACAGCCACTCTAGAATCTTGGACCTCTAGGACTCTCTGTCTTGCATGCTTGGGGGCAAGGCCAAGCAAAATGAAGAGGAGAATAATTAGAGAAAGAGGAGGACGTTGGTGGAGAATTGGGAGCAGGTAAGGTGAAAGGGCACAGGAGAAAAGAGATGCATGTAGACTTTTTGGTTTCTGTGGGAAACAGGTTGACACACTTGGGCCTCATTTGGTATTAACAGAACAGAGAGTTAAAGATCTAAGTAGCTAGATAGTGTGCAGCAACTGCCATGAAGTCTGTACACTGAAGAGAACAGTCTCACATCTAGTTTTCATTTTGTTTTATGTCATAGTACCTTATTTATAGCATTCACTGGTGTGTTTGTAGAATACAGATGTTTTCAAATGCTCTGGTTTTGTCTACATGGTTATCTCCTTGTCCTGTTTGTAAGGAATCCAACATTGTAAGACATATTGCATGTTTTTCTCTTGACGATTGTTGACCTTGAAGCGTCATGAACTAACTTGAGCTGTTGGATTCTGTGGAGAAACGTTCAAAAGGGTCTGTGAAAAAGGCACTGTGGTGAGTCGCATTATGCACCCGAGCGTAAGGAGCAGATATCTGCCACCAGCCCAGCTTGGCCTGGATTGCCTCTGTTTTAGTTCCCCTGGTTAGTGCTTTTCTCCCTAACCACTCTTGTGACTGTGATAATGTGAGTAAGGGCGGAGTTGCTAATGATCTATGTGTGAGGTAAGCTGGTTTGAGGGAGGAAATCTATGGACCTAGTCATTTTCCTTGGTGGTAAGCTTTCAGGGGTGCAGAGATTGATCTTCCTGGGGCCTTTTCTGGTCCCAGGAAGATATCGCATAGATGGGACCTCCCAAGACACACATTGAATCTTTAGGCCTGTTTTTCCTATTATGAGGTACGAGTTTCTTCACTGATGGGGATGATGCTTATCTGAGAAGAAATTGTGAAAGGTGGTGTAGTGTAGAGGTGTGGCTTAAGCTTTTAAGTTTTCCTCCAGGTTTTTCCCCTAAGCTTCCTACTTCGGACGGCCTACTTACATGATACTAGTAGGTGATGTCCGGCTAACAACTTCCTAAATATACCTGCAAGCCAGATCAGTGTCTCTTTTCTCTGTATTCCCATGGAAATCAAGAGTCCCGCCGAATTTTCCATCGAAACAGTTGATTTGTGTTGTCTCTAGGAATTCTAAAGGGCGTACCGTTGCTTCCTAACCGGTGTCATTTGGGAGATCCGCCTCTGTACGTTCAAATGATTAATTTTGAGACTTTGCTCATGTGTGCAGTAAACCCTTGAATTCCCTAAGACCTTCCTTTCCTCCATCTCCTACCCCATTAAGCCCGCTTCAGTTCATCTCCTGAATTTCTTTGGAATCTGTCAGCCAGCTCTTCCTCAACTTCCTAATACTGAACTTGCCTGTCTGTTGCGATTAGGTCCTAACTAGTGTCCATATATCTTGTTTCCTTCCAATCCACTCTTCACACAAGAAACCTTCAAAGCAAGTTGGAACGTTGCTCATAAACATCGCTCACAAGCATTGTTTTGAGAATAGAAAACACACTGTTGGCCTTTAAGACTCTGCGTGGTCTAGAATCCTCTCTGCTTCTCTAGTCCCATCTTGTGCCACTTTTGCCCTCACTTTCTATGCTTCAGATACACTGAATTAACCTTAGTTCTCACTCATCTGACAGAAGTCAGTTCAGATACTATTTTTCACTGTGATTCCTAGCATTAAGGAATTTGATTATCAGGTTTTGTATGAGGACTATTTCATCAGGGGTACAGAAGTTCTGGCCATCTCTGGTTTTGGATATCCCTTATTTGTTGAGACCTTTGCGTTGTTTGGTTGCCTTTTGTCTGTTTTCCAGATGGGAAAACAGGAACAAGGGAAGTATAGGTTATTACTAGGTGGGGTTGAGCAAGTGGAGCAGCAAACTGCAAAGCAGAAAGAAGAGGGACGTACTATAGAGGGATATGACTTCCATTCTCAAGGCGCCTGCATCCTGTGCAGGGAGACAGCCTAACATAAAATGTGCCTAACAACAAATATATTGACTTCTTACTAAAAATCTCCAGTTCATAGAACCGAGGGGTTTGTACCTTCTCCTTTAAAAGTGATAGTCCTGGGACTTCCCCGGTGGTCCCGTGGTGAAGACTCTGCGCTTCCAATGCAGCAGGCGTGGGTTCAATCCCTGGTTGGGGAGCTAAGATCCCACATGCTGCGCAGCCAAAGAAATTTTTGTCGAACGTTATACTCCTGTATTATTGGCTTTAGTGGTTTAGATTTTGTTTTACTGTTAGGAAGATTTCAGTTTATTTACCGGGAACAAACAACACATAATGTAAAAATAGTTTCCCAGAAACGATTTCCATCATTCTCTTCTTCCCTTTCTCCCGCAGACTGGTGTTTCACCTTGACAAGTTCTCTGTCATTCCATAGGAAAGCTGTCTGGCTTAGAGGTTGCAATCCCAGGGAATTTTTCATCAGCGGGGAAGTCTCCATCACTACAGAGGAATCAAGGGAGAAGTCAGTCCCTGGTAAGTGAGATGCTCCCCCTAAACACCAACACAGCAGTCGTGTACCTTTCAAGGGGTTCAGGGGCAAGATGGGCAAGGCATTTCTACTAACTCTTCTTAAGGATCACGGACAGTGCCCTATGCTACGAGGTAAGCGGTGACTGTTGTAGTTCTTACTGGTGATCCTTTCCTGTCACTGATTCTCGGCTTTCTTTGTATTTCATAGGACTGTTGTAAGTCCAATACAAAATGAGCCTTATTTTTAAAAACCTGAAATGTTTTACAGAGCCTAGCATTCTCATATAGGGTCCTTTCCATTCTCCCCACTTTCCCGAGAGGCCAAGAACACGTCACACCATGAACTAGGAGAGGGGGTAGAGCCCTTGCTGATGAAATACATCAACAAAGACAGAGTCTTAGCCTGCTTGCTCTCTGGACAGGATCTCGGACCACAAGGTCTTCAATCCTGGTATAAATGAAGGAAGTGAGGACAGTTCAACTGGCACTCTGATAACAAGAGTTCGGAAACACCTTCCAAAGAGACTATAGCAGTAGATGAGGGAAGGGAGTGCTACAGTGTGGCAGTACAGGGGGAATGATCGGCTACAGCAGTGAAAAGTGTGGTACCGATTGGTGTGCTCTCGGGGTTCTTGTACATGTAGCATAGATGACCTCTACAGTGGCCCTCGCACCTTCCCACCTGCATTAGGTGTTCTTTTTTTTTGTAATTTATGTTTATGTATTTATTTACTGTTTGAACTTATTTATTCTACGTATTTATTTTTTTGGCCGCACTGGGTCTCTCATTGCTGTGCACGGGCTTTCTCTAGTTGGCGGCTAGCGGGGGCTACTCTCGGTTGCGGTGTGCGGGCTTCTCATCGCGGTGGCTTCTCTTTGTTGCGGAGCATGGGCTGTAGGCACGTGGGCTTCGGTAGTTGAGGCTCACGGGCTCTAGAATGCAGGCTCCGTCGTTGTGGCACATGCGCTTAGTTGCTGCACGGCATGTGGGATCTTCGCAGACCAGGGCTCGAACCCGTGTCCCCCACATTGCATTGGCAGGCGGATTCTTAACCACGGCGCCACCAGGGAAGCCCTAGGTGTTCTCATAGAGAGTCTAAAAACAGAGGGCACTGAGCGAAGGTAGTGGTTATTAAAGGCTCAGGATCTAAATTCTACCTGCCTCTACACCCCTTCCCAGCTGTCGATTTGACCCCATTTTTGAGTGCCGACCTCATTCTTCAACTTTCTCTGGCGTTTGTTATACTCACCTTGAAAACTTGTTTCTGTGATGCGTTGAGCAGACACAGGGTGGCAGACTGCAGAGGTGGAAGCTGGTGGTCGGATATTTGTGGGCTGAATCTCCTTCAGTCCCATTCCCATTTCTGGTTGCCCAGAGGCCCGACTTCCTGTGTATGACGCCGAGCCGTAGGATTGCGGGCAGGAGCCAAGTTCTCCATACAGTAAAGACCCCAGTGTGCCTTGGTTATAGTAATATACCTGGCTCCCTTCCTGGCAGGGAAGTGGCAGGCGGCTCTGCCCCTGATTTGGAATCTGAGATGGTGTTCCCTGAGCAAGGCTGGCAGAAAGCGATGGATGTAGAGGGACCATGTTCTTGGCGTCTGAAGTTTTATCATACTGGGCTGCCAGAAACATGGAGGAGGCAGCTGTGTGGCGGTCAGTGAGTGCCAGAGTAAAGTCTCCGAGTGAAGAAGAATTCTTTTCAGTGCTTGCTGTGATGTCCCACTCAAGAACACCTGGATAGGAAGCAGCTGAAGTGGAGATCTGGCTGTGGTCAGTAACTCCAGATAACATAGTCGTGCTAGAATGTTGGTAAAGGTAGGCACTACCCATGAGTGTCTGGAAAGGGGTACCAGTAGCCGATGCCGAACTGACGGCAGGGGCAGAGACTCTGGAGAAGTTGCAGACACTTCGTGTTAGGGAAGTTGCATTGCTCACCACAGGAGGAGAATGCTGCAGAGAATTTAGAGTTCCAAGTAGAGATGGATGTTGGAAATTTTCTGTAAGAACAAGAGGGTCATGAAAAACTCAGGGAGGTTGAGAAATTCTCACTACGTTTGAGGAACGGCATCATCTGAAGGTTCTTGCTATCAGGACACCTCTACTATCACTACTTCCTGAGAAACCCAAAATCAGACAGTTAATGATGGCTGTAAGGACTGAGCAGTTTTCCACTCTTCTCTATTCACTGCCTGTGCTCCCATCTTGGGCACAGACGGGCAGAAGAGCCAAGTGGTGTGGTTCAGAGATTGTTCTCTAGGCTGGAAGCAACCTTCTCCCTGCCCTGTCTTTCCCTTCAGCCTGCACTCGTATTGACTTCTATGCTATTTCCTAGACTGGAAGCATTTTAGAACTAGGAGGCCCTTAGAGAACTTCGATGTTCTCAGTCTCATTTCGTGAGTAAGGAAACTGAGGCTCAGAGAGGTCGGGTTGACTTGTTCAAGTTCTCTCATTATGTTAGTATCATTACCAGGTTTCAGAACCTAAGTATCCTGACTTCCTTGCCAGGACTCCACTCTGAGCATGATACTGCCAGAAAGCAGGAGAAATAGAACTTATAATATAGGCATTTTTTTTGTCCATTAGAAAACAGTACGGCTATTACCATGGTCGTCTTCAGTGTCTCCCTTTGCTTGTGCAGTTCCCACGCTATTACCTAGAGGTGACGTACAGCTCAGTCCAACTGGTGAATTGAAAGAGTCATTTTTGCCCTCTTCAAGCCTGGTTTCTCATCCTACCTCAAAATGATTACCCGAAAGTGGATTTCTTAAGTGCTTTTGGAAAGGGAAAAGTTATCTGATTACTTCAGATTCCTCACCTATAAAGTGGTTATAACACCACCACCAATAATAATAGCAGTAATAATTAATAGATGAATAAGCTGATCTATTGCGTATGATTTATATGGAGGAAGATACAATAAGTTCTAGAAAGACAAAGAAAAATCATGACAAGCATATTACGTTAACGAAAAAGAAATCCATAGATATTAATGAAAACTGGGGTATGTGGCAAGTATCGAAGCCTAATGAATTTACTAACAAATGGCATTCTGTACTATCCATGCAATATTATGAAAGTGAATTTTGCCCACTCTATTTTAGTGAATACTATTAACCAGAAAACACGATGGAGGTGATAGAGGTGAATGAATTCCTAGCCAATGCATACAGACAGAGAAGGTATGTCAGTAAAAAATGCATAACAAGCAACAGAATGCAATAAATGTGCATGTATAGGTAGCCACAACACATATAGACAAGTATTTCAATGAAAACCGGTACGAAGCAGACAGCAAAATAATAAGTGTAAAAGAGTTTCATTATTGTGCTCCTTCATATTTTTACCCAGCAAGTAAGAGGTATTAAGCCTAGGAGAAATATATATTTCAATGAATATAGCTTATATAATAAGCAGAAAGGAAGCTTAAAATGTATCAGGAAGGTTTTTGGATTTATCCTAGAACTTAGATTAGAATCATCTTCAGCATCCAAGAAGATGGCATCCCAAAACCTCAAAAAACCATCATGCCTAGAATCCAATTAAAAAAGATTTTCAAATGTAAGAAAATCCACAGGACTCCACAATATGGTTTTCGATAAACGTGGATGTTTGTTTGTTTTGTTTCTTTGGCCGCGCCGCGTGGCCCTGGCCGTGAAAGCACCGAGTCCTAAGCACTGGACCGCCAGGGAATTCCCTAAGTGGGGGGGGGAATTAGAGATGTGGGGCTTGACTTTTTCTTCTTCTTCTTCGGTAGCTAAGCTCTACAAGCGAACGATGGCTGTTGATCAATGTGCTCTCTGTGTTAGGAAGGAAATAACTGTAAAAATGAAAAGCAGCCTTGCCTTAGAACCTACATAGCACACCAAGGAAAATAGTCCTTCTGATTCAATTTAGAAGATATCACTTAAAATGTTGAATTGGTGAAATGTCTACCTAGTTTAAAAATTAGAAAGAATAAAACACTGAAAAGCAGCCCCCTAGATAACCACTGTGGTTGCTTGTTTATAGGAGGCATCATTTCTAAAACGTATTTCTAAAATGTTTATATTCAAAACTGTCAAGTGGCCAACTGTATTCAGAGAGGCAATAAAAGAAAGAAAACGGAGTATGACTTTTCTGATAAGCTGCCTTTCCTGGTGATCCCCTGTTCTGGCCTTACTTTCCTTCTTAGTCTGTTAATGTAAGGGTTTGCTACCATCAACTTGGTTTTGCCCTGCTCTGAGCAGGTTTCCCTCTGTGCTGTTTCTGCTTTAATTGAAAATCTTTGGTTCCCATCAGCATTCCATTGCAAACTCCGTTTTTCTTGAGAGCTCCTCTATGCTTTCCCTCTTCATTCTTACATTTTCTCCCATCTCTTGGTGCCTGTTGGCCTGTGCTAATGAAAACCATCCTAAACTTCCTTACGCTCGACTCTGTGCCTCCCTGTAGAGCCCAGTACTCTCCATCCTCTCTCCCTATTCTCTCTTTTCAACTAGTCGAAATCCTAGTGGAGGGAGACCATTAGAGATGAAACATCTTGGTATATATTGCTAGTTTTCTATGTCCCCTGGCTTTTCTATGTTTCTGTTGAAACACTCTTGAGAAGTGTCTGATTTCGTTTTCTACATGGGTACCCTTTAAGGCTCAATACTGGAAAAGAAGGGGATCAGAGTGATCAACCCAACGTGGTATCCTAACGTAACAGTTAAGGAAAGCAACAGGCTTTGTGAGACAGCCAGTGATTTGTCCAAAGTCACACAGATAGTAAACGTCAAAGTCAAAACTGAAATTAGGTCTCCAGACTTGTAGTTCAATACTTTCCCTCATTATTCCATGCTATTTTGAATCTCCTACTTACTCAATTTAGGGGCAAAAGAAATCGAACGCAAAACTTTCCAAAGTTTCTTTTCTTACCTGACATGGTCAGAGAAGAGGAAGCATCCACTGCAGGTACAAGGGATGAGGAGACAACACTAGAGGATGTCCGAGTGGCTGCAGCTGAACGGCGCACGTGTCCAGTACAGAGGTCACTGGTTACTGGTCCAAACAGCTCCACGGAAACCCCAAGGCTCTACCAAGTGGTAGTAGGTTTGGTAGGAGAGTGATGTCACAAAGCAGGCAGTTGAAAGGTATGAGAGAGCCAATAGGGAGGTCCGATCCCCAACAGGAAGGCGGGCTTGGGTGAAGAGAGTGTAGGAGAGCTAAAACAACACCTGAGTTTCTGAGCTCTGGGGAGGAAATCCTAGAAGACAGATTTACCTCCCCCAGGCTCTTCCATTAGGGAAATCATTGCAACATTTCTTACAGACGTTCATTAATACACTGAACTAAGAGTTACTTATATTCTACAGAGTATTCTATTTTAAGTATCATATACTTAGAGCTATATAGATCTTCTTTAATTAATAATCCTTAGGAAGGAAAGAGCCATCTAGTTTGAACTATTACAGTTGTTCTGAAATCATATGTGTCTAATGAGTGAACTGATAGCAGCTTTTAAGGAGCCAAAGTAGGGATTAAGAAGCTCTTTTTGTAACTTGGTTCAAGAGTAGGGTGAAGTTTGTTGAGTGTACCTTGTGGAGAATGTTGTGGTCCAAGGCTCTTCTCTTTTAGTTTCTTCTCCTTGACTCCTACCTTCCTTGGGCTGGGCTAGGCTGGGGGCCAGGTTGGACTTGCGACTTAACGTTTCTCTTCCGCTTTCTCTTTTTTTTTTTTCTTCCATTATGGGCATTGCTTCGAGGACAAGCCTTGATCTTGCATTGGACGTTACTTCCTGTCAACTTCCAGCAGCAGGAGTCTTCTTTTCAGTGCTTGATGCTTCACGAAATAGACTCTGCCCGTTGGCAGCAAATACCAGAGAGCTAGGAGACAGAGCTGGTTGCAGACCTTTCCTCTTCCAGCCTTTGGTTGCAATTGTTTGGCCCATAATTTGCTAGCTCTAGTTCCTTGGGCCACACAGGTATCCTGCCATCTCCAGCTCTTGTTATATGTGAGAGACATTCTGAACACTGTCCCTTTTTCTTTGCACAGAAGTATATACAGTGTGGCAGTTACTGTAATCTCCTCCGCCTTGCAAACAGCCACTCTAGAATCTTGGACCTCTAGGACTCTCTGTCTTGCATGCTTGGGGGCAAGGCCAAGCAAAATGAAGAGGAGAATAATTAGAGAAAGAGGAGGACGTTGGTGGAGAATTGGGAGCAGGTAAGGTGAAAGGGCACAGGAGAAAAGAGATGCATGTAGACTTTTTGGTTTCTGTGGGAAACAGGTTGACACACTTGGGCCTCATTTGGTATTAACAGAACAGAGAGTTAAAGATCTAAGTAGCTAGATAGTGTGCAGCAACTGCCATGAAGTCTGTACACTGAAGAGAAGAGTCTCACATCTAGTTTTCATTTTGTTTTATGTCATAGTACCTTATTTATAGCATTCACTGGTGTGTTTGTAGAATACAGATGTTTTCAAATGCTCTGGTTTTGTCTACATGGTTATCTCCTTGTCCTGTTTGTAAGGAATCCAACATTGTAAGACATATTGCATGTTTTTCTCTTGACGATTGTTGACCTTGAAGCGTCATGAACTAACTTGAGCTGTTGGATTCTGTGGAGAAACGTTCAAAAGGGTCTGTGAAAAAGGCACTGTGGTGAGTCGCATTATGCACCCGAGCGTAAGGAGCAAGATATCTGCCACCAGCCCAGCTTGGCCTGGATTGCCTCTGTTTTAGTTCCCCTGGTTAGTGCTTTTCTCCCTAACCACTCTTGTGACTGTGATAATGTGAGTAAGGGCGGAGTTGCTAATGATCTATGTGTGAGGTAAGCTGGTTTGAGGGAGGCAATCTATGGACCTAGTCATTTTCCTTGGTGGTAAGCTTTCAGGGGTGCAGAGATGGATCTTCCTGGGGCCTTTTCTGGTCCCAGGAAGATATCGCATAGATGGGACCTCCCAAGACACACATTGAATCTTTAGGCCTGTTTTTCCTATTATGAGGTACGAGTTTCTTCACTGATGGGGATGATGCTTATCTGAGAAGAAATTGTGAAAGGTGGTGTAGTGTAGAGGTGTGGCTTAAGCTTTTAAGTTTTCCTCCAGGTTTTTCCCCTAAGCTTCCTACTTCGGACGGCCTACTTACATGATACTAGTAGGTGATGTCCGGCTAACAGCTTCCTAAATATACCTGCAAGCCAGATCAGTGTCTCTTTTCTCTGTATTCCCATGGAAATCAAGAGTCCCGCCGAATTTTCCATCGAAACAGTTGATTTGTGTTGTCTCTAGGAATTCTAAAGGGCGTACCGTTGCTTCCTAACCGGTGTCATTTGGGAGATCCGCCTCTGTACGTTCAAATGATTAATTTTGAGACTTTGCTCATGTGTGCAGTAAACCCTTGAATTCCCTAAGACCTTCCTTTCCTCCATCTCCTACCCCATTAAGCCCGCTTCAGTTCATCTCCTGAATTTCTTTGGAATCTGTCAGCCAGCTCTTCCTCAACTTCCTAATACTGAACTTGCCTGTCTGTTGCGATTAGGTCCTAACTAGTGTCCATATATCTTGTTTCCTTCCAATCCACTCTTCACACAAGAAACCTTCAAAGCAAGTTGGAACGTTGCTCATAAACATCGCTCACAAACATTGTTTTGAGAATAGAAAACACACTGTTGGCCTTTAAGACTCTGCGTGGTCTAGAATCCTCTCTGCTTCTCTAGCCCCATCTTGTGCCAGTTTTGCCCTCACTTTCTATGCTTCAGATACACTGAATTAACCTTAGTTCTCACTCATCTGACAGAAGTCAGTTCAGATACTATTTTTCACTGTGATTCCTAGCATTAAGGAATTTGATTATCAGGTTTTGTATGAGGACTATTTCATCAGGGGTACAGAAGTTCTGGCCATCTCTGGTTTTGGATATCCCTTATTTGTTGAGACCTTTGCGTTGTTTGGTTGCCTTTTGTCTGTTTTCCAGATGGGAAAACAGGAACAAGGGAAGTATAGGTTATTACTAGGTGGGGTTGAACAAGTGGAGCAGCAAACTGCAAAGCAGAAAGAAGAGGGACGTACTATAGAGGGATATGACTTCCATTCTCAAGGCGCCTGCATCCTGTGCAGGGAGACAGCCTAACATAAAATGTGCCTAACAACAAATATATTGACTTCTTACTAAAAATCTCCAGTTCATAGAACCGAGGGGTTTGTACCTTCTCCTTTAAAAGTGATAGTCCTGGGACTTCCCCGGTGGTCCCGTGGTGAAGACTCTGCGCTTCCAATGCAGCAGGCGTGGGTTCAATCCCTGGTTGGGGAGCTAAGATCCCACATGCTGCGCAGCCAAAGAAATTTTTGTCGAACGTTATACTCCTGTATTGTTGGCTTTAGTGGTTTAGATTTTGTTGTACTGTTAAGAAGATTTCAGTTTATTTACCGGGAACAAACAACACATAATGTAAAAATAGTTTTCCAGAAACGATTTCCATCATTCTCTTCCTCCCTTTCTCCCGCAGACTGGTGTTTCACCTTGACAAGTTCTCTGTCATTCCATAGGAAAGCTGTCTGGCTTGGAGGTTGCAATCCCAGGGAATTTTTCATCAGCGGGGAAGTCTCCATCACTACAGAGGAATCAAGGGAGAAGTCAGTCCCTGGTAAGTGAGATGCTCCCCCTAAACACCAACACAGCAGTCGTGTACCTTTCAAGGGGTTCAGGGGCAAGATGGGCAAGGCATTTCTACTAACTCTTCTTAAGGATCACGGACAGTGCCCTATGCTACGAGGTAAGCGATGACTGCTGTAGTTCTTACTGGTGATCCTTTCCTGTCACTGATTCTCGGCCTTCTTTGTATTTCATAGGACTGTTGTCAGTCCAATACAAAATGAGTCTTATTTTTAAAAACCTGAAATGTTTTACAGAGCCTAGCATTCTCATATAGGGTCCTTTCCATTCTCCCCACTTTCCCGAGAGGCCAAGAACACTTCACACCATGAACTAGGAGAGGGGGTAGAGCCCTTTCTGATGAAATACATCAACAAAGACAGAGCCTTAGCCTGCTTGCTCTCTGGACAGGATCTCGGACCACAAGGTCTTCAATCCTGGTATAAATGAAGGAAGTGAGGACAGTTCAACTGGCACTCTGATAACAAGAGTTCGGAAACACCTTCCAAAGAGACTATAGCAGTAGATGAGGGAAGGGAGTGCTACAGTGTGGCAGTACAGGGGGAATGATCGGCTACAGCAGTGAAAAGTGTGGTACCGATTGGTGTGCTCTCGGGGTTCTTGTACATGTAGCATAGATGACCTCTACAGTGGCCCTCCCACCTTCCCACCTGCATTAGGTGTTCTTTTTTTTTGTAATTTATGTTTATGTATTTATTTACTGTTTGAACTTATTTATTCTACGTATTTATTTTTTTGGCTGCACTGGGTCTCTCATTGCTGTGCACGGGCTTTCTCTAGTTGGCGGCTAGCGGGGGCTACTCTCGGTTGCGGTGTGCGGGCATCTCATCGCGGTGGCTTCTCTTGTTGCGGAGCATGGGCTGTAGGCACGTGGGCTTCGGTAGTTGAGGCTCACGGGCTCTAGAATGCAGGCTCCGTCGTTGTGGCACATGCGCTTAGTTGCTGCACGGCATGTGGGATCTTCGCAGACCAGGGCTCGAACCCGTGTCCCCTGCATTGGCAGGCGCCACCAGGGAAGCCCTAGGTGTTCTCATATAGAGTCTAAAAACAGAGAGCACTGAGAGAAGGTAGTGGTTATTAAAGGCTCAGGATCTAAATTCTACCTGTCTCTACACCCCTTCCCAGCTGTCGATTTGACCCCATTTTTGAATGCTGACCTCATTGTTCAACTTTTCTCTGCCGTCTGTATACTCACCTTGAAAACTTGTTTCTGTGATGCGTTGAGCAGACACAGGGTGGCAGACTGCAGAGGTGGAAGCTGGTGGTCGGATATTTGTGGGCTGAATCTCCTTCAGTCCCATTCCCATTTCTGGTTGCCCAGAGGCCCTACTTCCTGTGTGTGACGCCGAGCCGTAGGATTGCGGGCAGGAGCCAAGTTCTCCATACAGTAAAGACCCCAGTGTGCCTTGGTTATAGTAATATACCTGGCTTCCTTCCTGGCAGGGAAGTGACAGGCGGCTATGCCCCTGCTTTGTTCGTGGGCCTCCTGATCCAGCAGTTCCCTTGGCTCTGCCCCTGTCGTCAGCTGCCCCTAGGATAACTCTGAGCCCTAGCCACTTCTCTGGTAGATTTCCCTATTCCCCCACTACAGTCACACCTGAATAAGGCAACTCAGACCTTTCAGAGATGTGTCCTGAACCTCTTGTTTTCTGAAATACCTATCTGGTGGTTGTGAGACTTAAGGCCAGCGTCCCCGAGAGACTTTTTCTATTTCTCCTAGTAAACCTAGACTCATCTTCTGTCACCTTCAACTCTACTCCAATTGTGTTCTTTCAACCCAGACCTCTGACCCTGCTTTTTACTTCTGCCATTTCATCCTCGCTCCTGCTTCCTTTCCTAAATCCATACGTCTCTTTTGGCCTTCCTAGCCCTGGGCCAAGTTCCTTCCTCTTTGCTCAGTTTTTACCCCTTTCCTTCATTCTCCCATCCAACTTTCAGTCCTTCCTTTCTCACGCCCCAGTTAGCAGCATCTGAAAATTCGAAAGGTTTGTTACTCGTCTATTAATTGTATTCCATTTACTTATTCAGTTCTATACCTGTCTTACCTGTGTATGGAAGAACAGCTGGTAGCCAAGGTGGCACCAAGAATCCTAGCAGCTCTCACTTGACGTATCCGTAGTAGTCGGCAATTTCCATTTCGTTTTCCCTCTCGGTGAAAAATTGCAGCTTGCCCGAAGAGGTGTATCTGGCAGCATTCTCCCGTTGTTGTTGAGCCCGCCTCTTCATGGCCTCTCGCTCTGGCCTCTGCTCTTGTTCGATGGGCTTTGACATGACTGGCTCAGGCACGTTGGGTTCCCTCCATGGAACTCGTTGCTTGCTGAAGTCTTGGAGTAGAAAGTGGGTTTGGAGCTTGGGTGGGGACTGGCGCTTATTCACAGCAGGGGGAACAGGCTCCCGCTGGAGAGGAGCGCCAGATGAAGTTTTGGAGGGTGCAGGCCTAGGAGCAGCAGACTGAGGGACACGAGGCTGGGTATGGTTGGGCCAAGCCGGTTGGGTTGGGTTGGTCACAGTTGGCTGAGCTGGTTTGGCGGGGCCTGGCAAAGAGGCAGGAGCTGGCTGGGATGAATTGGCTGCAGCAGGTTGAGCTGAGTCAGTAGAACCAGGCTGGGCACGGTAAGCCCCAGCAGGCCGATGTGAGGCCAGAGACTGTGGCCTCCGAGGAGCGGGTCGAGCTTGAGGCTTGTCCCAGGCAGAAAAAGGCAGAGGTATCAACTTGACCTTCCCAGGAGGAGGCCGCTCATACTGGGCTGGAGACGGACACTCTGTTTCAGCACTGCTGTCTGGTTTCTGGGCTTGGACTTGCGTTTTCTCAGGACCCTTCCCCTCACGTGGGGTATGCCGCCATGGCTGGATAGCTGGGGGTGGCTGGGGGTCTTTGGGGTTGCTTGACTTTCCCAAGAGCCGACAGGAAGAGAGCCCAGTTTTCGTCTCATTCTTCTTCCCCAGCGCATGAAGAACCTTCACAGACTCCAGCATGCGCACGCCAAGGGAGGTTCGAGGCTTTTGAAAGCTCTGTTGGAGAAGCTCAGTTTGGTGTTCCTTTCGCTTCGTGTGGGGGATTGCTGGCTTCTCTTCTGCCTTGACTTTGTTCCCTGACTGCTTGTTCTCCTCAGCCTTGTTTCTCCCTCTGGTCCTTTTGGTCTTTTCCTGCCCGTGGCTCTTAGTTTTGCTGATCTTTCTGGATGCAGCTTTCTGAGGTTTGCCTTGAGAGTGCTTGGCCGTGTTCACAGGAGCCCTGTCACTGACTGCAGCGTGGCATATAACCACTTCTCCCCCTAACAGGCACTCTGGATTCTTTGGCTGGATTTTGGCCTTGGGAGCGCCACTGATAGGCTCAGAGGCTTTCTGTTTGTTCTTCCTGGGTTGATCAGAGGGAACCTTTATGACACTTGGCTTTTCCTGCACCTGATTCACCTTAATGGCTCTGGTGTCTTTAGCTTTGATCACGTTGGGACCTTGGGATTGATCAAGATCTTTCAAAGGATTAAAGAGCTGGGGAAGGTGAATATCCTCCGCCAGTGTAGTAATGTCTGCAAGACCACTGCTAGGTTCAATCCCATTTTCAAGTGTCCCTAGGTCCTGACGACTCCGGCTGTTCTCTCCCAGATCAGCATTTTCAGAACCAGGCTGCTCCTCTTGGCTGAGGGGATCGGTGCAGGCCAGCGGCTGGTGAATATCAGGGATTCCTAAAGGGAGTAGTGGAGGATCTTGGTTCTCTGTTGGGATCTGGTAGGCATCCAGAGGCTTTGAAAGCTTGGTTTTGATATCATCCACGTGCTTACTCTCTATTTGTCCCTGGCTTGGAGCTGGAGGCAGGGCCAGGAGACGCCTGGCACTCTGGACTGGAGCTGTCACTGAAATGTCCCCAAGTTCAGATGGTGGGTTACTCTCAAGTATGTGGCTGTTTCTGCTACTGCAGGACTTGGGGAGTTCTTGACTTTGTGTCACACAAAACGTCTGGCTTGGAGGTTGCAATCCCAGGGAATTTTTCATCACCAGGGGGGAGGTCTCCATCCCTACAAAGGGATCAAGGGAGAAGTCAGTCCCTGGTAAGTGAGATGCTCCCCCTAAACACCAACACAGCAGTCGTGTACCTTTCAAGGGGTTCAGGGGCAAGATGGGCAAGGCATTTCTACTAACTCTTCTTAAGGATCATGGACAGTGCCCTATGCTACGAGGTAAGCGGTGACTGTTGTAATTCTTACTGGTGAGCCTTTCCTGTCGCTGATTCTCGGCTCGCTTTGTATTTCATAGGACTGTTATAAGTCCAATACAAAATGAGTCTTATTTTTAAAAACCTGAAATGTTTTACAAAGCCTAGCATTCTCATATAGGGTCCTTTCCATTCTCCCCACTTTCCCGAGAGGCCAAGAACACGTCACACCATGAACTAGGAGAGGGGGTAGAGCCCTTGCTGATGAAATACATCAACAAAGACAGAGTCTTAGCCTGCTTGCTCTCTGGACAGGATCTCGGACCACAAGGTCTTCAATCCTGGTATAAATGAAGGAAGTGAGGACAGTTCAACTGGCACTCTCATAACAAGAGTTCTGAAACACCTTCCGAAGAGACTATAGCAGTAGATGAGGGAAGGGAGTGCTACAGTGTGGCAGTACAGGGGGAACGATCGGCTACAGCAGTGAAAAGTGTGGTACCGATTGGTGTGCTCTCGGGGTTCTTGTACATGTAGCATAGAT
The DNA here is from genome assembly GCF_965194805.1 of Balaenoptera borealis. Taxonomy (NCBI): domain Eukaryota; kingdom Metazoa; phylum Chordata; class Mammalia; order Artiodactyla; family Balaenopteridae; genus Balaenoptera; species Balaenoptera borealis. The sequence continues at coordinate 114,399 of NW_028122882.1, forward strand.
GACCTCTACAGTGGCCCTCCCACCTTCCCACCTGCATTAGGTGTTCTTTTTTTTGTAATTTATGTTTATGTATTTATTTACTGTTTGAACTTATTTATTCTACGTATTTATTTTTTTGGCTGCACTGGGTCTCTCATTGCTGTGCACGGGCTTTCTCTAGTTGGCGGCTAGCGGGGGCTACTCTTGGTTGCGGTGTGCGGGCTTCTCATCGCGGTGGCTTCTCTTTGTTGCGGAGCATGGGCTGTAGGCACGTGGGCTTCGGTAGTTGAGGCTCACGGGCTCTAGAATGCAGGCTCCGTCGTTGTGGCACATGCGCTTAGTTGCTGCACGGCATGTGGGATCTTCGCAGACCAGGGCTCGAACCCGTGTCCCCCGCATTGCATTGGCAGGCGGATTCTTAACCACGGCGCCACCAGGGAAGCCCTAGGTGTTCTCATAGAGAGTCTAAAAACAGAGGGCACTGAGCGAAGGTAGTGGTTATTAAAGGCTCAGGATCTAAATTCTACCTGCCTCTACACCCCTTCCCAGCTGTCGATTTGACCCCATTTTTGAGTGCCGACCTCATTCTTCAACTTTCTCTGGCGTTTGTTATACTCACCTTGAAAACTTGTTTCTGTGATGCGTTGAGCAGACACAGGGTGGCAGACTGCAGAGGTGGAAGCTGGTGGTCGGATATTTGTGGGCTGAATCTCCTTCAGTCCCATTCCCATTTCTGGTTGCCCAGAGGCCCGACTTCCTGTGTATGACGCCGAGCCGTAGGATTGCGGGCAGGAGCCAAGTTCTCCATACAGTAAAGACCCCAGTGTGCCTTGGTTATAGTAATATACCTGGCTCCCTTCCTGGCAGGGAAGTGGCAGGCGGCTCTGCCCCTGATTTGGAATCTGAGATGGTGTTCCCTGAGCAAGGCTGGCAGAAAGCGATGGATGTAGAGGGACCATGTTCTTGGCGTCTGAAGTTTTATCATACTGGGCTGCCAGAAACATGGAGGAGGCAGCTGTGTGGCGGTCAGTGAGTGCCAGAGTAAAGTCTCCGAGTGAAGAAGAATTCTTTTCAGTGCTTGCTGTGATGTCCCACTCAAGAACACCTGGATAGGAAGCAGCTGAAGTGGAGATCTGGCTGTGGTCAGTAACTCCAGATAACATAGTCGTGCTAGAATGTTGGTAAAGGTAGGCACTACCCATGAGTGTCTGGAAAGGGGTACCAGTAGCCGATGCCGAACTGACGGCAGGGGCAGAGACTCTGGAGAAGTTGCAGACACTTCGTGTTAGGGAAGTTGCATTGCTCACCACAGGAGGAGAATGCTGCAGAGAATTTAGAGTTCCAAGTAGAGATGGATGTTGGAAATTTTCTGTAAGAACAAGAGGGTCATGAAAAACTCAGGGAGGTTGAGAAATTCTCACTACGTTTGAGGAACGGCATCATCTGAAGGTTCTTGCTATCAGGACACCTCTACTATCACTACTTCCTGAGAAACCCAAAATCAGACAGTTAATGATGGCTGTAAGGACTGAGCAGTTTTCCACTCTTCTCTATTAACTGCCTGTGCTCCCATCTTGGGCACAGACGGGCAGAAGAGCCAAGTGGTGTGGTTCAGAGATTGTTCTCTAGGCTGGAAGCAACCTTCTCCCTGCCCTGTCTTTCCCTTCAGCCTGCACTCGTATTGACTTCTATGCTATTTCCTAGACTGGAAGCATTTTAGAACTAGGAGGCCCTTAGAGAACTTCGATGTTCTCAGTCTCATTTCGTGAGTAAGGAAACTGAGGCTCAGAGAGGTCGGGTTGACTTGTTCAAGTTCTCTCATTATGTTAGTATCATTACCAGGTTTCAGAACCTAAGTATCCTGACTTCCTTGCCAGGACTCCACTCTGAGCATGATACTGCCAGAAAGCAGGAGAAATAGAACTTATAATATAGGCATTTTTTTTGTCCATTAGAAAACAGTACGGCTATTACCATTGTCGTCTTCAGTGTCTCCCTTTGCTTGTGCAGTTCCCACGCTATTACCTAGAGGTGACGTACAGCTCAGTCCAACTGGTGAATTGAAAGAGTCATTTTTGCCCTCTTCAAGCCTGGTTTCTCATCCTACCTCAAAATGATTACCCGAAAGTGGATTTCTTAAGTGCTTTTGGAAAGGGAAAAGTTATCTGATTACTTCAGATTCCTCACCTATAAAGTGGTTATAACACCACCACCAATAATAATAGCAGTAATAATTAATAGATGAATAAGCTGATCTGTTGCGTATGATTTATATGGAGGAAGATACAATAAGTTCTAGAAAGACAAAGAAAAATCATGACAAGCATATTACGTTAACGAAAAAGAAATCCATAGATATTAATGAAAACTGGGGTATGTGGCAAGTATCGAAGCCTAATGAATTTACTAACAAATGGCATTCTGTACTATCCATGCAATATTATGAAAGTGAATTTTGCCCACTCTATTTTAGTGAATACTATTAACCAGAAGACACGATGGAGGTGATAGAGGTGAATGAATTCCTAGCCAATGCATACAGACAGAGAAGGTATGTCAGTAAAAAATGCATAACAAGCAACAGAATGCAATAAATGTGCATGTATAGGTAGCCACAACACATATAGACAAGTATTTCAATGAAAACCGGTACGAAGCAGACAGCAAAATAATAAGTGTAAAAGAGTTTCATTATTGTGCTCCTTCATATTTTTACCCAGCAAGTAAGAGGTATTAAGCCTAGGAGAAATATATATTTCAATGAATATAGCTTATATAATAAGCAGAAAGGAAGCTTAAAATGTATCAGGAAGGTTTTTGGATTTATCCTAGAACTTAGATTAGAATCATCTTCAGCATCCAAGAAGATGGCATCCCAAAACCTCAAAAAACCATCATGCCTAGAATCCAATTAAAAAAGATTTTCAAATGTAAGAAAATCCACAGGACTCCACAATATGGTTTTCGATAAACGTGGATGTTTGTTTGTTTTGTTTCTTTGGCCGCGCCGCGTGGCCCTGGCCGTGAAAGCACCGAGTCCTAAGCACTGGACCGCCAGGGAATTCCCTAAGTGGGGGGGGGAATTAGAGATGTGGGGCTTGACTTTTTCTTCTTCTTCTTCGGTAGCTAAGCTCTACAAGCGAACGATGGCTGTTGATCAATGTGCTCTCTGTGTTAGGAAGGAAATAACTGTAAAAATGAAAAGCAGCCTTGCCTTAGAACCTACATAGCACACCAAGGAAAATAGTCCTTCTGATTCAATTTAGAAGATATCACTTAAAATGTTGAATTGGTGAAATGTCTACCTAGTTTAAAAATTAGAAAGAATAAAACACTGAAAAGCAGCCCCCTAGATAACCACTGTGGTTGCTTGTTTATAGGAGGCATCATTTCTAAAACGTATTTCTAAAATGTTTATATTCAAAACTGTCAAGTGGCCAACTGTATTCAGAGAGGCAATAAAAGAAAGAAAACGGAGTATGACTTTTCTGATAAGCTGCCTTTCCTGGTGATCCCCTGTTCTGGCCTTACTTTCCTTCTTAGTCTGTTAATGTAAGGGTTTGCTACCATCAACTTGGTTTTGCCCTGCTCTGAGCAGGTTTCCCTCTGTGCTGTTTCTGCTTTAATTGAAAATCTTTGGTTCCCATCAGCATTCCATTGCAAACTCCGTTTTTCTTGAGAGCTCCTCTATGCTTTCCCTCTTCATTCTTACATTTTCTCCCATCTCTTGGTGCCTGTTGGCCTGTGCTAATGAAAACCATCCTAAACTTCCTTACGCTCGACTCTGTGCCTCCCTGTAGAGCCCAGTACTCTCCATCCTCTCTCCCTATTCTCTCTTTTCAACTAGTCGAAATCCTAGTGGAGGGAGACCATTAGAGATGAAACATCTTGGTATATATTGCTAGTTTTCTATGTCCCCTGGCTTTTCTATGTTTCTGTTGAAACACTCTTGAGAAGTGTCTGATTTCGTTTTCTACATGGGTACCCTTTAAGGCTCAATACTGGAAAAGAAGGGGATCAGAGTGATCAACCCAACGTGGTATCCTAACGTAACAGTTAAGGAAAGCAACAGGCTTTGTGAGACAGCCAGTGATTTGTCCAAAGTCACACAGATAGTAAACGTCAAAGTCAAAACTGAAATTAGGTCTCCAGACTTGTAGTTCAATACTTTCCCTCATTATTCCATGCTATTTTGAATCTCCTACTTACTCAATTTAGGGGCAAAAGAAATCGAACGCAAAACTTTCCAAAGTTTCTTTTCTTACCTGACATGGTCAGAGAAGAGGAAGCATCCACTGCAGGTACAAGGGATGAGGAGACAACACTAGAGGATGTCCGAGTGGCTGCAGCTGAACGGCGCACGTGTCCAGTACAGAGGTCACTGGTTACTGGTCCAAACAGCTCCACGGAAACCCCAAGGCTCTACCAAGTGGTAGTAGGTTTGGTAGGAGAGTGATGTCACAAAGCAGGCAGTTGAAAGGTATGAGAGAGCCAATAGGGAGGTCCGATCCCCAACAGGAAGGCGGGCTTGGGTGAAGAGAGTGTAGGAGAGCTAAAACAACACCTGAGTTTCTGAGCTCTGGGGAGGAAATCCTAGAAGACAGATTTACCTCCCCCAGGCTCTTCCATTAGGGAAATCATTGCAACATTTCTTACAGACGTTCATTAATACACTGAACTAAGAGTTACTTATATTCTACAGAGTATTCTATTTTATGTATCATATACTTAGAGCTATATAGATCTTCTTTAATTAATAATCCTTAGGAAGGAAAGAGCCATCTAGTTTGAACTATTACAGTTGTTCTGAAATCATATGTGTCTAATGAGTGAACTGATAGCAGCTTTTAAGGAGCCAAAGTAGGGATTAAGAAGCTCTTTTTGTAACTTGGTTCAAGAGTAGGGTGAAGTTTGTTGAGTGTACCTTGTGGAGAATGTTGTGGTCCAAGGCTCTTCTCTTTTAGTTTCTTCTCCTTGACTCCTACCTTCCTTGGGCTGGGCTAGGCTGGGGGCCAGGTTGGACTTGCGACTTAACGTTTCTCTTCCGCTTTCTCTTTTTTTTTTTTCTTCCATTATGGGCATTGCTTCGAGGACAAGCCTTGATCTTGCATTGGACGTTACTTCCTGTCACCTTCCAGCAGCAGGAGTCTTCTTTTCAGTGCTTGATGCTTCACGAAATAGACTCTGCCCGTTGGCAGCAAATACCAGAGAGCTAGGAGACAGAGCTGGTTGCAGACCTTTCCTCTTCCAGCCTTTGGTTGCAATTGTTTGGCCCATAATTTGCTAGCTCTAGTTCCTTGGGCCACACAGGTATCCTGCCATCTCCAGCTCTTGTTATATGTGAGAGACATTCTGAACACTGTCCCTTTTTCTTTGCACAGAAGTATATACAGTGTGGCAGTTACTGTAATCTCCTCCGCCTTGCAAACAGCCACTCTAGAATCTTGGACCTCTAGGACTCTCTGTCTTGCATGCTTGGGGGCAAGGCCAAGCAAAATGAAGAGGAGAATAATTAGAGAAAGAGGAGGACGTTGGTGGAGAATTGGGAGCAGGTAAGGTGAAAGGGCACAGGAGAAAAGAGATGCATGTAGACTTTTTGGTTTCTGTGGGAAACAGGTTGACACACTTGGGCCTCATTTGGTATTAACAGAACAGAGAGTTAAAGATCTAAGTAGCTAGATAGTGTGCAGCAACTGCCATGAAGTCTGTACACTGAAGAGAAGAGTCTCACATCTAGTTTTCATTTTGTTTTATGTCATAGTACCTTATTTATAGCATTCACTGGTGTGTTTGTAGAATACAGATGTTTTCAAATGCTCTGGTTTTGTCTACATGGTTATCTCCTTGTCCTGTTTGTAAGGAATCCAACATTGTAAGACATATTGCATGTTTTTCTCTTGACGATTGTTGACCTTGAAGCGTCATGAACTAACTTGAGCTGTTGGATTCTGTGGAGAAACGTTCAAAAGGGTCTGTGAAAAAGGCACTGTGGTGAGTCGCATTATGCACCCGAGCGTAAGGAGCAAGATATCTGCCACCAGCCCAGCTTGGCCTGGATTGCCTCTGTTTTAGTTCCCCTGGTTAGTGCTTTTCTCCCTAACCACTCTTGTGACTGTGATAATGTGAGTAAGGGCGGAGTTGCTAATGATCTATGTGTGAGGTAAGCTGGTTTGAGGGAGGAAATCTATGGACCTAGTCATTTTCCTTGGTGGTAAGCTTTCAGGGGTGCAGAGATGGATCTTCCTGGGGCCTTTTCTGGTCCCAGGAAGATATCGCATAGATGGGACCTCCCAAGACACACATTGAATCTTTAGGCCTGTTTTTCCTATTATGAGGTACGAACGAGTTTCTTCACTGATGGGGATGATGCTTATCTGAGAAGAAATTGTGAAAGGTGGTGTAGTGTAGAGGTGTGGCTTAAGCTTTTAAGTTTTCCTCCAGGTTTTTCCCCTAAGCTTCCTACTTCGGACGGCCTACTTACATGATACTAGTAGGTGATGTCCGGCTAACAGCTTCCTAAATATACCTGCAAGCCAGATCAGTGTCTCTTTTCTCTGTATTCCCATGGAAATCAAGAGTCCCGCCGAATTTTCCATCGAAACAGTTGATTTGTGTTGTCTCTAGGAATTCTAAAGGGCGTACCGTTGCTTCCTAACCGGTGTCATTTGGGAGATCCGCCTCTGTACGTTCAAATGATTAATTTTGAGACTTTGCTCATGTGTGCAGTAAACCCTTGAATTCCCTAAGACCTTCCTTTCCTCCATCTCCTACCCCATTAAGCCCGCTTCAGTTCATCTCCTGAATTTCTTTGGAATCTGTCAGCCAGCTCTTCCTCAACTTCCTAATACTGAACTTGCCTGCCTGTTGCGATTAGGTCCTAACTGGTGTCCATATATCTTGTTTCCTTCCAATCCACTCTTCACACAAGAAACCTTCAAAGCAAGTTGGAACGTTGCTCATAAACATCGCTCACAAGCATTGTTTTGAGAATAGAAAACACACTGTTGGCCTTTAAGACTCTGCGTGGTCTAGAATCCTCTCTGCTTCTCTAGCCCCATCTTGTGCCACTTTTGCCCTCACTTTCTATGCTTCAGATACACTGAATTAACCTTAGTTCTCACTCATCTGACAGAAGTCAGTTCAGATACTATTTTTCACTGTGATTCCTAGCATTAAGGAATTTGATTATCAGGTTTTGTATGAGGACTATTTCATCAGGGGTACAGAAGTTCTGGCCATCTCTGGTTTTGGATATCCCTTATTTGTTGAGACCTTTGCGTTGTTTGGTTGCCTTTTGTCTGTTTTCCAGATGGGAAAACAGGAACAAGGGAAGTATAGGTTATTACTAGGTGGGGTTGAACAAGTGGAGCAGCAAACTGCAAAGCAGAAAGAAGAGGGACGTACTATAGAGGGATATGACTTCCATTCTCAAGGCGCCTGCATCCTGTGCAGGGAGACAGCCTAACATAAAATGTGCCTAACAACAAATATATTGACTTCTTACTAAAAATCTCCAGTTCATAGAACCGAGGGGTTTGTACCTTCTCCTTTAAAAGTGATAGTCCTGGGACTTCCCCGGTGGTCCCGTGGTGAAGACTCTGCGCTTCCAATGCAGCAGGCGTGGGTTCAATCCCTGGTTGGGGAGCTAAGATCCCACATGCTGCGCAGCCAAAGAAATTTTTGTCGAACGTTATACTCCTGTATTGTTGGCTTTAGTGGTTTAGATTTTGTTGTACTGTTAAGAAGATTTCAGTTTATTTACCGGGAACAAACAACACATAATGTAAAAATAGTTTTCCAGAAACGATTTCCATCATTCTCTTCCTCCCTTTCTCCCGCAGACTGGTGTTTCACCTTGACAAGTTCTCTGTCATTCCATAGGAAAGCTGTCTGGCTTGGAGGTTGCAATCCCAGGGAATTTTTCATCAGCGGGGAAGTCTCCATCACTACAGAGGAATCAAGGGAGAAGTCAGTCCCTGGTAAGTGAGATGCTCCCCCTAAACACCAACACAGCAGTCGTGTACCTTTCAAGGGGTTCAGGGGCAAGATGGGCAAGGCATTTCTACTAACTCTTCTTAAGGATCACGGACAGTGCCCTATGCTACGAGGTAAGCGGTGACTGCTGTAGTTCTTACTGGTGATCCTTTCCTGTCACTGATTCTCGGCCTTCTTTGTATTTCATAGGACTGTTGTCAGTCCAATACAAAATGAGTCTTATTTTTAAAAACCTGAAATGTTTTACAGAGCCTAGCATTCTCATATAGGGTCCTTTCCATTCTCCCCACTTTCCCGAGAGGCCAAGAACACTTCACACCATGAACTAGGAGAGGGGGTAGAGCCCTTTCTGATGAAATACATCAACAAAGACAGAGCCTTAGCCTGCTTGCTCTCTGGACAGGATCTCGGACCACAAGGTCTTCAATCCTGGTATAAATGAAGGAAGTGAGGACAGTTCAACTGGCACTCTGATAACAAGAGTTCGGAAACACCTTCCAAAGAGACTATAGCAGTAGATGAGGGAAGGGAGTGCTACAGTGTGGCAGTACAGGGGGAATGATCGGCTACAGCAGTGAAAAGTGTGGTACCGATTGGTGTGCTCTCGGGGTTCTTGTACATGTAGCATAGATGACCTCTACAGTGGCCCTCCCACCTTCCCACCTGCATTAGGTGTTCTTTTTTTTTGTAATTTATGTTTATGTATTTATTTACTGTTTGAACTTATTTATTCTACGTATTTATTTTTTTGGCTGCACTGGGTCTCTCATTGCTGTGCACGGGCTTTCTCTAGTTGGCGGCTAGCGGGGGCTACTCTCGGTTGCGGTGTGCGGGCATCTCATCGCGGTGGCTTCTCTTGTTGCGGAGCATGGGCTGTAGGCACGTGGGCTTCGGTAGTTGAGGCTCACGGGCTCTAGAATGCAGGCTCCGTCGTTGTGGCACATGCGCTTAGTTGCTGCACGGCATGTGGGATCTTCGCAGACCAGGGCTCGAACCCGTGTCCCCTGCATTGGCAGGCGCCACCAGGGAAGCCCTAGGTGTTCTCATATAGAGTCTAAAAACAGAGAGCACTGAGAGAAGGTAGTGGTTATTAAAGGCTCAGGATCTAAATTCTACCTGTCTCTACACCCCTTCCCAGCTGTCGATTTGACCCCATTTTTGAATGCTGACCTCATTGTTCAACTTTTCTCTGCCGTCTGTATACTCACCTTGAAAACTTGTTTCTGTGATGCGTTGAGCAGACACAGGGTGGCAGACTGCAGAGGTGGAAGCTGGTGGTCGGATATTTGTGGGCTGAATCTCCTTCAGTCCCATTCCCATTTCTGGTTGCCCAGAGGCCCTACTTCCTGTGTGTGACGCCGAGCCGTAGGATTGCGGGCAGGAGCCAAGTTCTCCATACAGTAAAGACCCCAGTGTGCCTTGGTTATAGTAATATACCTGGCTTCCTTCCTGGCAGGGAAGTGACAGGCGGCTATGCCCCTGCTTTGTTCGTGGGCCTCCTGATCCAGCAGTTCCCTTGGCTCTGCCCCTGTCGTCAGCTGCCCCTAGGATAACTCTGAGCCCTAGCCACTTCTCTGGTAGATTTCCCTATTCCCCCACTACAGTCACACCTGAATAAGGCAACTCAGACCTTTCAGAGATGTGTCCTGAACCTCTTGTTTTCTGAAATACCTATCTGGTGGTTGTGAGACTTAAGGCCAGCGTCCCCGAGAGACTTTTTCTATTTCTCCTAGTAAACCTAGACTCATCTTCTGTCACCTTCAACTCTACTCCAATTGTGTTCTTTCAACCCAGACCTCTGACCCTGCTTTTTACTTCTGCCATTTCATCCTCGCTCCTGCTTCCTTTCCTAAATCCATACGTCTCTTTTGGCCTTCCTAGCCCTGGGCCAAGTTCCTTCCTCTTTGCTCAGTTTTTACCCCTTTCCTTCATTCTCCCATCCAACTTTCAGTCCTTCCTTTCTCACGCCCCAGTTAGCAGCATCTGAAAATTCGAAAGGTTTGTTACTCGTCTATTAATTGTATTCCATTTACTTATTCAGTTCTATACCTGTCTTACCTGTGTATGGAAGAACAGCTGGTAGCCAAGGTGGCACCAAGAATCCTAGCAGCTCTCACTTGACGTATCCGTAGTAGTCGGCAATTTCCATTTCGTTTTCCCTCTCGGTGAAAAATTGCAGCTTGCCCGAAGAGGTGTATCTGGCAGCATTCTCCCGTTGTTGTTGAGCCCGCCTCTTCATGGCCTCTCGCTCTGGCCTCTGCTCTTGTTCGATGGGCTTTGACATGACTGGCTCAGGCACGTTGGGTTCCCTCCATGGAACTCGTTGCTTGCTGAAGTCTTGGAGTAGAAAGTGGGTTTGGAGCTTGGGTGGGGACTGGCGCTTATTCACAGCAGGGGGAACAGGCTCCCGCTGGAGAGGAGCGCCAGATGAAGTTTTGGAGGGTGCAGGCCTAGGAGCAGCAGACTGAGGGACACGAGGCTGGGTATGGTTGGGCCAAGCCGGTTGGGTTGGGTTGGTCACAGTTGGCTGAGCTGGTTTGGCGGGGCCTGGCAAAGAGGCAGGAGCTGGCTGGGATGAATTGGCTGCAGCAGGTTGAGCTGAGTCAGTAGAACCAGGCTGGGCACGGTAAGCCCCAGCAGGCCGATGTGAGGCCAGAGACTGTGGCCTCCGAGGAGCGGGTCGAGCTTGAGGCTTGTCCCAGGCAGAAAAAGGCAGAGGTATCAACTTGACCTTCCCAGGAGGAGGCCGCTCATACTGGGCTGGAGACGGACACTCTGTTTCAGCACTGCTGTCTGGTTTCTGGGCTTGGACTTGCGTTTTCTCAGGACCCTTCCCCTCACGTGGGGTATGCCGCCATGGCTGGATAGCTGGGGGTGGCTGGGGGTCTTTGGGGTTGCTTGACTTTCCCAAGAGCCGACAGGAAGAGAGCCCAGTTTTCGTCTCATTCTTCTTCCCCAGCGCATGAAGAACCTTCACAGACTCCAGCATGCGCACGCCAAGGGAGGTTCGAGGCTTTTGAAAGCTCTGTTGGAGAAGCTCAGTTTGGTGTTCCTTTCGCTTCGTGTGGGGGATTGCTGGCTTCTCTTCTGCCTTGACTTTGTTCCCTGACTGCTTGTTCTCCTCAGCCTTGTTTCTCCCTCTGGTCCTTTTGGTCTTTTCCTGCCCGTGGCTCTTAGTTTTGCTGATCTTTCTGGATGCAGCTTTCTGAGGTTTGCCTTGAGAGTGCTTGGCTGTGTTCACAGGAGCCCTGTCACTGACTGCAGCGTGGCATGTAACCACTTCTCCCCCTAACAGGCACTCTGGATTCTTTGGCTGGATTTTGGCCTTGGGAGCGCCACTGATAGGCTCAGAGGCTTTCTGTTTGTTCTTCCTGGGTTGATCAGAGGGAACCTTTATGACACTTGGCTTTTCCTGCACCTGATTCACCTTAATGGCTCTGGTGTCTTTAGCTTTGATCACGTTGGGACCTTGGGATTGATCAAGATCTTTCAAAGGATTAAAGAGCTGGGGAAGGTGAATATCCTCCGCCAGTGTAGTAATGTCTGCAAGACCACTGCTAGGTTCAATCCCATTTTCAAGTGTCCCTAGGTCCTGACGACTCCGGCTGTTCTCTCCCAGATCAGCATTTTCAGAACCAGGCTGCTCCTCTTGGCTGAGGGGATCGGTGCAGGCCAGCGGCTGGTGAATATCAGGGATTCCTAAAGGGAGTAGTGGAGGATCTTGGTTCTCTGTTGGGATCTGGTAGGCATCCAGAGGCTTTGAAAGCTTGGTTTTGATATCATCCACGTGCTTACTCTCTATTTGTCCCTGGCTTGGAGCTGGAGGCAGGGCCAGGAGACGCCTGGCACTCTGGACTGGAGCTGTCACTGAAATGTCCCCAAGTTCAGATGGTGGGTTACTCTCAAGTATGTGGCTGTTTCTGCTACTGCAGGACTTGGGGAGTTCTTGACTTTGTGTCACACAAAACGTCTGGCTTGGAGGTTGCAATCCCAGGGAATTTTTCATCACCAGGGGGGAGGTCTCCATCCCTACAAAGGGATCAAGGGAGAAGTCAGTCCCTGGTAAGTGAGATGCTCCCCCTAAACACCAACACAGCAGTCGTGTACCTTTCAAGGGGTTCAGGGGCAAGATGGGCAAGGCATTTCTACTAACTCTTCTTAAGGATCATGGACAGTGCCCTATGCTACGAGGTAAGCGGTGACTGTTGTAATTCTTACTGGTGAGCCTTTCCTGTCGCTGATTCTCGGCTCGCTTTGTATTTCATAGGACTGTTATAAGTCCAATACAAAATGAGTCTTATTTTTAAAAACCTGAAATGTTTTACAAAGCCTAGCATTCTCATATAGGGTCCTTTCCATTCTCCCCACTTTCCCGAGAGGCCAAGAACACGTCACACCATGAACTAGGAGAGGGGGTAGAGCCCTTGCTGATGAAATACATCAACAAAGACAGAGTCTTAGCCTGCTTGCTCTCTGGACAGGATCTCGGACCACAAGGTCTTCAATCCTGGTATAAATGAAGGAAGTGAGGACAGTTCAACTGGCACTCTCATAACAAGAGTTCTGAAACACCTTCCGAAGAGACTATAGCAGTAGATGAGGGAAGGGAGTGCTACAGTGTGGCAGTACAGGGGGAACGATCGGCTACAGCAGTGAAAAGTGTGGTACCGATTGGTGTGCTCTCGGGGTTCTTGTACATGTAGCATAGATGACCTCTACAGTGGCCCTCCCACCTTCCCACCTGCATTAGGTGTTCTTTTTTTTGTAATTTATGTTTATGTATTTATTTACTGTTTGAACTTATTTATTCTACGTATTTATTTTTTTGGCTGCACTGGGTCTCTCATTGCTGTGCACGGGCTTTCTCTAGTTGGCGGCTAGCGGGGGCTACTCTTGGTTGCGGTGTGCGGGCTTCTCATCGCGGTGGCTTCTCTTTGTTGCGGAGCATGGGCTGTAGGCACGTGGGCTTCGGTAGTTGAGGCTCACGGGCTCTAGAATGCAGGCTCCGTCGTTGTGGCACATGCGCTTAGTTGCTGCACGGCATGTGGGATCTTCGCAGACCAGGGCTCGAACCCGTGTCCCCCGCATTGCATTGGCAGGCGGATTCTTAACCACGGCGCCACCAGGGAAGCCCTAGGTGTTCTCATAGAGAGTCTAAAAACAGAGGGCACTGAGCGAAGGTAGTGGTTATTAAAGGCTCAGGATCTAAATTCTACCTGCCTCTACACCCCTTCCCAGCTGTCGATTTGACCCCATTTTTGAGTGCCGACCTCATTCTTCAACTTTCTCTGGCGTTTGTTATACTCACCTTGAAAACTTGTTTCTGTGATGCGTTGAGCAGACACAGGGTGGCAGACTGCAGAGGTGGAAGCTGGTGGTCGGATATTTGTGGGCTGAATCTCCTTCAGTCCCATTCCCATTTCTGGTTGCCCAGAGGCCCGACTTCCTGTGTATGACGCCGAGCCGTAGGATTGCGGGCAGGAGCCAAGTTCTCCATACAGTAAAGACCCCAGTGTGCCTTGGTTATAGTAATATACCTGGCTCCCTTCCTGGCAGGGAAGTGGCAGGCGGCTCTGCCCCTGATTTGGAATCTGAGATGGTGTTCCCTGAGCAAGGCTGGCAGAAAGCGATGGATGTAGAGGGACCATGTTCTTGGCGTCTGAAGTTTTATCATACTGGGCTGCCAGAAACATGGAGGAGGCAGCTGTGTGGCGGTCAGTGAGTGCCAGAGTAAAGTCTCCGAGTGAAGAAGAATTCTTTTCAGTGCTTGCTGTGATGTCCCACTCAAGAACACCTGGATAGGAAGCAGCTGAAGTGGAGATCTGGCTGTGGTCAGTAACTCCAGATAACATAGTCGTGCTAGAATGTTGGTAAAGGTAGGCACTACCCATGAGTGTCTGGAAAGGGGTACCAGTAGCCGATGCCGAACTGACGGCAGGGGCAGAGACTCTGGAGAAGTTGCAGACACTTCGTGTTAGGGAAGTTGCATTGCTCACCACAGGAGGAGAATGCTGCAGAGAATTTAGAGTTCCAAGTAGAGATGGATGTTGGAAATTTTCTGTAAGAACAAGAGGGTCATGAAAAACTCAGGGAGGTTGAGAAATTCTCACTACGTTTGAGGAACGGCATCATCTGAAGGTTCTTGCTATCAGGACACCTCTACTATCACTACTTCCTGAGAAACCCAAAATCAGACAGTTAATGATGGCTGTAAGGACTGAGCAGTTTTCCACTCTTCTCTATTAACTGCCTGTGCTCCCATCTTGGGCACAGACGGGCAGAAGAGCCAAGTGGTGTGGTTCAGAGATTGTTCTCTAGGCTGGAAGCAACCTTCTCCCTGCCCTGTCTTTCCCTTCAGCCTGCACTCGTATTGACTTCTATGCTATTTCCTAGACTGGAAGCATTTTAGAACTAGGAGGCCCTTAGAGAACTTCGATGTTCTCAGTCTCATTTCGTGAGTAAGGAAACTGAGGCTCAGAGAGGTCGGGTTGACTTGTTCAAGTTCTCTCATTATGTTAGTATCATTACCAGGTTTCAGAACCTAAGTATCCTGACTTCCTTGCCAGGACTCCACTCTGAGCATGATACTGCCAGAAAGCAGGAGAAATAGAACTTATAATATAGGCATTTTTTTTGTCCATTAGAAAACAGTACGGCTATTACCATTGTCGTCTTCAGTGTCTCCCTTTGCTTGTGCAGTTCCCACGCTATTACCTAGAGGTGACGTACAGCTCAGTCCAACTGGTGAATTGAAAGAGTCATTTTTGCCCTCTTCAAGCCTGGTTTCTCATCCTACCTCAAAATGATTACCCGAAAGTGGATTTCTTAAGTGCTTTTGGAAAGGGAAAAGTTATCTGATTACTTCAGATTCCTCACCTATAAAGTGGTTATAACACCACCACCAATAATAATAGCAGTAATAATTAATAGATGAATAAGCTGATCTGTTGCGTATGATTTATATGGAGGAAGATACAATAAGTTCTAGAAAGACAAAGAAAAATCATGACAAGCATATTACGTTAACGAAAAAGAAATCCATAGATATTAATGAAAACTGGGGTATGTGGCAAGTATCGAAGCCTAATGAATTTACTAACAAATGGCATTCTGTACTATCCATGCAATATTATGAAAGTGAATTTTGCCCACTCTATTTTAGTGAATACTATTAACCAGAAGACACGATGGAGGTGATAGAGGTGAATGAATTCCTAGCCAATGCATACAGACAGAGAAGGTATGTCAGTAAAAAATGCATAACAAGCAACAGAATGCAATAAATGTGCATGTATAGGTAGCCACAACACATATAGACAAGTATTTCAATGAAAACCGGTACGAAGCAGACAGCAAAATAATAAGTGTAAAAGAGTTTCATTATTGTGCTCCTTCATATTTTTACCCAGCAAGTAAGAGGTATTAAGCCTAGGAGAAATATATATTTCAATGAATATAGCTTATATAATAAGCAGAAAGGAAGCTTAAAATGTATCAGGAAGGTTTTTGGATTTATCCTAGAACTTAGATTAGAATCATCTTCAGCATCCAAGAAGATGGCATCCCAAAACCTCAAAAAACCATCATGCCTAGAATCCAATTAAAAAAGATTTTCAAATGTAAGAAAATCCACAGGACTCCACAATATGGTTTTCGATAAACGTGGATGTTTGTTTGTTTTGTTTCTTTGGCCGCGCCGCGTGGCCCTGGCCGTGAAAGCACCGAGTCCTAAGCACTGGACCGCCAGGGAATTCCCTAAGTGGGGGGGGGAATTAGAGATGTGGGGCTTGACTTTTTCTTCTTCTTCTTCGGTAGCTAAGCTCTACAAGCGAACGATGGCTGTTGATCAATGTGCTCTCTGTGTTAGGAAGGAAATAACTGTAAAAATGAAAAGCAGCCTTGCCTTAGAACCTACATAGCACACCAAGGAAAATAGTCCTTCTGATTCAATTTAGAAGATATCACTTAAAATGTTGAATTGGTGAAATGTCTACCTAGTTTAAAAATTAGAAAGAATAAAACACTGAAAAGCAGCCCCCTAGATAACCACTGTGGTTGCTTGTTTATAGGAGGCATCATTTCTAAAACGTATTTCTAAAATGTTTATATTCAAAACTGTCAAGTGGCCAACTGTATTCAGAGAGGCAATAAAAGAAAGAAAACGGAGTATGACTTTTCTGATAAGCTGCCTTTCCTGGTGATCCCCTGTTCTGGCCTTACTTTCCTTCTTAGTCTGTTAATGTAAGGGTTTGCTACCATCAACTTGGTTTTGCCCTGCTCTGAGCAGGTTTCCCTCTGTGCTGTTTCTGCTTTAATTGAAAATCTTTGGTTCCCATCAGCATTCCATTGCAAACTCCGTTTTTCTTGAGAGCTCCTCTATGCTTTCCCTCTTCATTCTTACATTTTCTCCCATCTCTTGGTGCCTGTTGGCCTGTGCTAATGAAAACCATCCTAAACTTCCTTACGCTCGACTCTGTGCCTCCCTGTAGAGCCCAGTACTCTCCATCCTCTCTCCCTATTCTCTCTTTTCAACTAGTCGAAATCCTAGTGGAGGGAGACCATTAGAGATGAAACATCTTGGTATATATTGCTAGTTTTCTATGTCCCCTGGCTTTTCTATGTTTCTGTTGAAACACTCTTGAGAAGTGTCTGATTTCGTTTTCTACATGGGTACCCTTTAAGGCTCAATACTGGAAAAGAAGGGGATCAGAGTGATCAACCCAACGTGGTATCCTAACGTAACAGTTAAGGAAAGCAACAGGCTTTGTGAGACAGCCAGTGATTTGTCCAAAGTCACACAGATAGTAAACGTCAAAGTCAAAACTGAAATTAGGTCTCCAGACTTGTAGTTCAATACTTTCCCTCATTATTCCATGCTATTTTGAATCTCCTACTTACTCAATTTAGGGGCAAAAGAAATCGAACGCAAAACTTTCCAAAGTTTCTTTTCTTACCTGACATGGTCAGAGAAGAGGAAGCATCCACTGCAGGTACAAGGGATGAGGAGACAACACTAGAGGATGTCCGAGTGGCTGCAGCTGAACGGCGCACGTGTCCAGTACAGAGGTCACTGGTTACTGGTCCAAACAGCTCCACGGAAACCCCAAGGCTCTACCAAGTGGTAGTAGGTTTGGTAGGAGAGTGATGTCACAAAGCAGGCAGTTGAAAGGTATGAGAGAGCCAATAGGGAGGTCCGATCCCCAACAGGAAGGCGGGCTTGGGTGAAGAGAGTGTAGGAGAGCTAAAACAACACCTGAGTTTCTGAGCTCTGGGGAGGAAATCCTAGAAGACAGATTTACCTCCCCCAGGCTCTTCCATTAGGGAAATCATTGCAACATTTCTTACAGACGTTCATTAATACACTGAACTAAGAGTTACTTATATTCTACAGAGTATTCTATTTTATGTATCATATACTTAGAGCTATATAGATCTTCTTTAATTAATAATCCTTAGGAAGGAAAGAGCCATCTAGTTTGAACTATTACAGTTGTTCTGAAATCATATGTGTCTAATGAGTGAACTGATAGCAGCTTTTAAGGAGCCAAAGTAGGGATTAAGAAGCTCTTTTTGTAACTTGGTTCAAGAGTAGGGTGAAGTTTGTTGAGTGTACCTTGTGGAGAATGTTGTGGTCCAAGGCTCTTCTCTTTTAGTTTCTTCTCCTTGACTCCTACCTTCCTTGGGCTGGGCTAGGCTGGGGGCCAGGTTGGACTTGCGACTTAACGTTTCTCTTCCGCTTTCTCTTTTTTTTTTTTCTTCCATTATGGGCATTGCTTCGAGGACAAGCCTTGATCTTGCATTGGACGTTACTTCCTGTCACCTTCCAGCAGCAGGAGTCTTCTTTTCAGTGCTTGATGCTTCACGAAATAGACTCTGCCCGTTGGCAGCAAATACCAGAGAGCTAGGAGACAGAGCTGGTTGCAGACCTTTCCTCTTCCAGCCTTTGGTTGCAATTGTTTGGCCCATAATTTGCTAGCTCTAGTTCCTTGGGCCACACAGGTATCCTGCCATCTCCAGCTCTTGTTATATGTGAGAGACATTCTGAACACTGTCCCTTTTTCTTTGCACAGAAGTATATACAGTGTGGCAGTTACTGTAATCTCCTCCGCCTTGCAAACAGCCACTCTAGAATCTTGGACCTCTAGGACTCTCTGTCTTGCATGCTTGGGGGCAAGGCCAAGCAAAATGAAGAGGAGAATAATTAGAGAAAGAGGAGGACGTTGGTGGAGAATTGGGAGCAGGTAAGGTGAAAGGGCACAGGAGAAAAGAGATGCATGTAGACTTTTTGGTTTCTGTGGGAAACAGGTTGACACACTTGGGCCTCATTTGGTATTAACAGAACAGAGAGTTAAAGATCTAAGTAGCTAGATAGTGTGCAGCAACTGCCATGAAGTCTGTACACTGAAGAGAAGAGTCTCACATCTAGTTTTCATTTTGTTTTATGTCATAGTACCTTATTTATAGCATTCACTGGTGTGTTTGTAGAATACAGATGTTTTCAAATGCTCTGGTTTTGTCTACATGGTTATCTCCTTGTCCTGTTTGTAAGGAATCCAACATTGTAAGACATATTGCATGTTTTTCTCTTGACGATTGTTGACCTTGAAGCGTCATGAACTAACTTGAGCTGTTGGATTCTGTGGAGAAACGTTCAAAAGGGTCTGTGAAAAAGGCACTGTGGTGAGTCGCATTATGCACCCGAGCGTAAGGAGCAAGATATCTGCCACCAGCCCAGCTTGGCCTGGATTGCCTCTGTTTTAGTTCCCCTGGTTAGTGCTTTTCTCCCTAACCACTCTTGTGACTGTGATAATGTGAGTAAGGGCGGAGTTGCTAATGATCTATGTGTGAGGTAAGCTGGTTTGAGGGAGGAAATCTATGGACCTAGTCATTTTCCTTGGTGGTAAGCTTTCAGGGGTGCAGAGATGGATCTTCCTGGGGCCTTTTCTGGTCCCAGGAAGATATCGCATAGATGGGACCTCCCAAGACACACATTGAATCTTTAGGCCTGTTTTTCCTATTATGAGGTACGAACGAGTTTCTTCACTGATGGGGATGATGCTTATCTGAGAAGAAATTGTGAAAGGTGGTGTAGTGTAGAGGTGTGGCTTAAGCTTTTAAGTTTTCCTCCAGGTTTTTCCCCTAAGCTTCCTACTTCGGACGGCCTACTTACATGATACTAGTAGGTGATGTCCGGCTAACAGCTTCCTAAATATACCTGCAAGCCAGATCAGTGTCTCTTTTCTCTGTATTCCCATGGAAATCAAGAGTCCCGCCGAATTTTCCATCGAAACAGTTGATTTGTGTTGTCTCTAGGAATTCTAAAGGGCGTACCGTTGCTTCCTAACCGGTGTCATTTGGGAGATCCGCCTCTGTACGTTCAAATGATTAATTTTGAGACTTTGCTCATGTGTGCAGTAAACCCTTGAATTCCCTAAGACCTTCCTTTCCTCCATCTCCTACCCCATTAAGCCCGCTTCAGTTCATCTCCTGAATTTCTTTGGAATCTGTCAGCCAGCTCTTCCTCAACTTCCTAATACTGAACTTGCCTGCCTGTTGCGATTAGGTCCTAACTGGTGTCCATATATCTTGTTTCCTTCCAATCCACTCTTCACACAAGAAACCTTCAAAGCAAGTTGGAACGTTGCTCATAAACATCGCTCACAAGCATTGTTTTGAGAATAGAAAACACACTGTTGGCCTTTAAGACTCTGCGTGGTCTAGAATCCTCTCTGCTTCTCTAGCCCCATCTTGTGCCACTTTTGCCCTCACTTTCTATGCTTCAGATACACTGAATTAACCTTAGTTCTCACTCATCTGACAGAAGTCAGTTCAGATACTATTTTTCACTGTGATTCCTAGCATTAAGGAATTTGATTATCAGGTTTTGTATGAGGACTATTTCATCAGGGGTACAGAAGTTCTGGCCATCTCTGGTTTTGGATATCCCTTATTTGTTGAGACCTTTGCGTTGTTTGGTTGCCTTTTGTCTGTTTTCCAGATGGGAAAACAGGAACAAGGGAAGTATAGGTTATTACTAGGTGGGGTTGAACAAGTGGAGCAGCAAACTGCAAAGCAGAAAGAAGAGGGACGTACTATAGAGGGATATGACTTCCATTCTCAAGGCGCCTGCATCCTGTGCAGGGAGACAGCCTAACATAAAATGTGCCTAACAACAAATATATTGACTTCTTACTAAAAATCTCCAGTTCATAGAACCGAGGGGTTTGTACCTTCTCCTTTAAAAGTGATAGTCCTGGGACTTCCCCGGTGGTCCCGTGGTGAAGACTCTGCGCTTCCAATGCAGCAGGCGTGGGTTCAATCCCTGGTTGGGGAGCTAAGATCCCACATGCTGCGCAGCCAAAGAAATTTTTGTCGAACGTTATACTCCTGTATTGTTGGCTTTAGTGGTTTAGATTTTGTTGTACTGTTAAGAAGATTTCAGTTTATTTACCGGGAACAAACAACACATAATGTAAAAATAGTTTTCCAGAAACGATTTCCATCATTCTCTTCCTCCCTTTCTCCCGCAGACTGGTGTTTCACCTTGACAAGTTCTCTGTCATTCCATAGGAAAGCTGTCTGGCTTGGAGGTTGCAATCCCAGGGAATTTTTCATCAGCGGGGAAGTCTCCATCACTACAGAGGAATCAAGGGAGAAGTCAGTCCCTGGTAAGTGAGATGCTCCCCCTAAACACCAACACAGCAGTCGTGTACCTTTCAAGGGGTTCAGGGGCAAGATGGGCAAGGCATTTCTACTAACTCTTCTTAAGGATCACGGACAGTGCCCTATGCTACGAGGTAAGCGGTGACTGCTGTAGTTCTTACTGGTGATCCTTTCCTGTCACTGATTCTCGGCCTTCTTTGTATTTCATAGGACTGTTGTCAGTCCAATACAAAATGAGTCTTATTTTTAAAAACCTGAAATGTTTTACAGAGCCTAGCATTCTCATATAGGGTCCTTTCCATTCTCCCCACTTTCCCGAGAGGCCAAGAACACTTCACACCATGAACTAGGAGAGGGGGTAGAGCCCTTTCTGATGAAATACATCAACAAAGACAGAGCCTTAGCCTGCTTGCTCTCTGGACAGGATCTCGGACCACAAGGTCTTCAATCCTGGTATAAATGAAGGAAGTGAGGACAGTTCAACTGGCACTCTGATAACAAGAGTTCGGAAACACCTTCCAAAGAGACTATAGCAGTAGATGAGGGAAGGGAGTGCTACAGTGTGGCAGTACAGGGGGAATGATCGGCTACAGCAGTGAAAAGTGTGGTACCGATTGGTGTGCTCTCGGGGTTCTTGTACATGTAGCATAGATGACCTCTACAGTGGCCCTCCCACCTTCCCACCTGCATTAGGTGTTCTTTTTTTTTGTAATTTATGTTTATGTATTTATTTACTGTTTGAACTTATTTATTCTACGTATTTATTTTTTTGGCTGCACTGGGTCTCTCATTGCTGTGCACGGGCTTTCTCTAGTTGGCGGCTAGCGGGGGCTACTCTCGGTTGCGGTGTGCGGGCATCTCATCGCGGTGGCTTCTCTTGTTGCGGAGCATGGGCTGTAGGCACGTGGGCTTCGGTAGTTGAGGCTCACGGGCTCTAGAATGCAGGCTCCGTCGTTGTGGCACATGCGCTTAGTTGCTGCACGGCATGTGGGATCTTCGCAGACCAGGGCTCGAACCCGTGTCCCCTGCATTGGCAGGCGCCACCAGGGAAGCCCTAGGTGTTCTCATATAGAGTCTAAAAACAGAGAGCACTGAGAGAAGGTAGTGGTTATTAAAGGCTCAGGATCTAAATTCTACCTGTCTCTACACCCCTTCCCAGCTGTCGATTTGACCCCATTTTTGAATGCTGACCTCATTGTTCAACTTTTCTCTGCCGTCTGTATACTCACCTTGAAAACTTGTTTCTGTGATGCGTTGAGCAGACACAGGGTGGCAGACTGCAGAGGTGGAAGCTGGTGGTCGGATATTTGTGGGCTGAATCTCCTTCAGTCCCATTCCCATTTCTGGTTGCCCAGAGGCCCTACTTCCTGTGTGTGACGCCGAGCCGTAGGATTGCGGGCAGGAGCCAAGTTCTCCATACAGTAAAGACCCCAGTGTGCCTTGGTTATAGTAATATACCTGGCTTCCTTCCTGGCAGGGAAGTGACAGGCGGCTATGCCCCTGCTTTGTTCGTGGGCCTCCTGATCCAGCAGTTCCCTTGGCTCTGCCCCTGTCGTCAGCTGCCCCTAGGATAACTCTGAGCCCTAGCCACTTCTCTGGTAGATTTCCCTATTCCCCCACTACAGTCACACCTGAATAAGGCAACTCAGACCTTTCAGAGATGTGTCCTGAACCTCTTGTTTTCTGAAATACCTATCTGGTGGTTGTGAGACTTAAGGCCAGCGTCCCCGAGAGACTTTTTCTATTTCTCCTAGTAAACCTAGACTCATCTTCTGTCACCTTCAACTCTACTCCAATTGTGTTCTTTCAACCCAGACCTCTGACCCTGCTTTTTACTTCTGCCATTTCATCCTCGCTCCTGCTTCCTTTCCTAAATCCATACGTCTCTTTTGGCCTTCCTAGCCCTGGGCCAAGTTCCTTCCTCTTTGCTCAGTTTTTACCCCTTTCCTTCATTCTCCCATCCAACTTTCAGTCCTTCCTTTCTCACGCCCCAGTTAGCAGCATCTGAAAATTCGAAAGGTTTGTTACTCGTCTATTAATTGTATTCCATTTACTTATTCAGTTCTATACCTGTCTTACCTGTGTATGGAAGAACAGCTGGTAGCCAAGGTGGCACCAAGAATCCTAGCAGCTCTCACTTGACGTATCCGTAGTAGTCGGCAATTTCCATTTCGTTTTCCCTCTCGGTGAAAAATTGCAGCTTGCCCGAAGAGGTGTATCTGGCAGCATTCTCCCGTTGTTGTTGAGCCCGCCTCTTCATGGCCTCTCGCTCTGGCCTCTGCTCTTGTTCGATGGGCTTTGACATGACTGGCTCAGGCACGTTGGGTTCCCTCCATGGAACTCGTTGCTTGCTGAAGTCTTGGAGTAGAAAGTGGGTTTGGAGCTTGGGTGGGGACTGGCGCTTATTCACAGCAGGGGGAACAGGCTCCCGCTGGAGAGGAGCGCCAGATGAAGTTTTGGAGGGTGCAGGCCTAGGAGCAGCAGACTGAGGGACACGAGGCTGGGTATGGTTGGGCCAAGCCGGTTGGGTTGGGTTGGTCACAGTTGGCTGAGCTGGTTTGGCGGGGCCTGGCAAAGAGGCAGGAGCTGGCTGGGATGAATTGGCTGCAGCAGGTTGAGCTGAGTCAGTAGAACCAGGCTGGGCACGGTAAGCCCCAGCAGGCCGATGTGAGGCCAGAGACTGTGGCCTCCGAGGAGCGGGTCGAGCTTGAGGCTTGTCCCAGGCAGAAAAAGGCAGAGGTATCAACTTGACCTTCCCAGGAGGAGGCCGCTCATACTGGGCTGGAGACGGACACTCTGTTTCAGCACTGCTGTCTGGTTTCTGGGCTTGGACTTGCGTTTTCTCAGGACCCTTCCCCTCACGTGGGGTATGCCGCCATGGCTGGATAGCTGGGGGTGGCTGGGGGTCTTTGGGGTTGCTTGACTTTCCCAAGAGCCGACAGGAAGAGAGCCCAGTTTTCGTCTCATTCTTCTTCCCCAGCGCATGAAGAACCTTCACAGACTCCAGCATGCGCACGCCAAGGGAGGTTCGAGGCTTTTGAAAGCTCTGTTGGAGAAGCTCAGTTTGGTGTTCCTTTCGCTTCGTGTGGGGGATTGCTGGCTTCTCTTCTGCCTTGACTTTGTTCCCTGACTGCTTGTTCTCCTCAGCCTTGTTTCTCCCTCTGGTCCTTTTGGTCTTTTCCTGCCCGTGGCTCTTAGTTTTGCTGATCTTTCTGGATGCAGCTTTCTGAGGTTTGCCTTGAGAGTGCTTGGCCGTGTTCACAGGAGCCCTGTCACTGACTGCAGCGTGGCATGTAACCACTTCTCCCCCTAACAGGCACTCTGGATTCTTTGGCTGGATTTTGGCCTTGGGAGCGCCACTGATAGGCTCAGAGGCTTTCTGTTTGTTCTTCCTGGGTTGATCAGAGGGAACCTTTATGACACTTGGCTTTTCCTGCACCTGATTCACCTTAATGGCTCTGGTGTCTTTAGCTTTGATCACGTTGGGACCTTGGGATTGATCAAGATCTTTCAAAGGATTAAAGAGCTGGGGAAGGTGAATATCCTCCGCCAGTGTAGTAATGTCTGCAAGACCACTGCTAGGTTCAATCCCATTTTCAAGTGTCCCTAGGTCCTGACGACTCCGGCTGTTCTCTCCCAGATCAGCATTTTCAGAACCAGGCTGCTCCTCTTGGCTGAGGGGATCGGTGCAGGCCAGCGGCTGGTGAATATCAGGGATTCCTAAAGGGAGTAGTGGAGGATCTTGGTTCTCTGTTGGGATCTGGTAGGCATCCAGAGGCTTTGAAAGCTTGGTTTTGATATCATCCACGTGCTTACTCTCTATTTGTCCCTGGCTTGGAGCTGGAGGCAGGGCCAGGAGACGCCTGGCACTCTGGACTGGAGCTGTCACTGAAATGTCCCCAAGTTCAGATGGTGGGTTACTCTCAAGTATGTGGCTGTTTCTGCTACTGCAGGACTTGGGGAGTTCTTGACTTTGTGTCACACAAAACGTCTGGCTTGGAGGTTGCAATCCCAGGGAATTTTTCATCACCAGGGGGGAGGTCTCCATCCCTACAAAGGGATCAAGGGAGAAGTCAGTCCCTGGTAAGTGAGATGCTCCCCCTAAACACCAACACAGCAGTCGTGTACCTTTCAAGGGGTTCAGGGGCAAGATGGGCAAGGCATTTCTACTAACTCTTCTTAAGGATCACGGACAGTGCCCTATGCTACGAGGTAAGCGGTGACTGTTGTAATTCTTACTGGTGAGCCTTTCCTGTCGCTGATTCTCGGCTCGCTTTGTATTTCATAGGACTGTTTATAAGTCGAATACAAAATGAGTCTTATTTTTAAAAACCTGAAATGTTTTACAAAGCCTAGCATTCTCATATAGGGTCCTTTCCATTCTCCCCACTTTCCCGAGAGGCCAAGAACACGTCACACCATGAACTAGGAGAGGGGGTAGAGCCCTTTCTGATGAAATACATCAACAAAGACAGAGTCTTAGCCTGCTTGCTCTCTGGACAGGATCTCGGACCACAAGGTCTTCAATCCTGGTATAAATGAAGGAAGTGAGGACAGTTCAACTGGCACTCTCATAACAAGAGTTCTGAAACACCTTCCGAAGAGACTATAGCAGTAGATGAGGGAAGGGAGTGCTACAGTGTGGCAGTACAGGGGGAACGATCGGCTACAGCAGTGAAAAGTGTGGTACCGATTGGTGTGCTCTCGGGGTTCTTGTACATGTAGCATAGATGACCTCTACAGTGGCCCTCCCACCTTCCCACCTGCATTAGGTGTTCTTTTTTTTGTAATTTATGTTTATGTATTTATTTACTGTTTGAACTTATTTATTCTACGTATTTATTTTTTTGGCTGCACTGGGTCTCTCATTGCTGTGCACGGGCTTTCTCTAGTTGGCGGCTAGCGGGGGCTACTCTTGGTTGCGGTGTGCGGGCTTCTCATCGCGGTGGCTTCTCTTTGTTGCGGAGCATGGGCTGTAGGCACGTGGGCTTCGGTAGTTGAGGCTCACGGGCTCTAGAATGCAGGCTCCGTCGTTGTGGCACATGCGCTTAGTTGCTGCACGGCATGTGGGATCTTCGCAGACCAGGGCTCGAACCCGTGTCCCCCGCATTGCATTGGCAGGCGGATTCTTAACCACGGCGCCACCAGGGAAGCCCTAGGTGTTCTCATAGAGAGTCTAAAAACAGAGGGCACTGAGCGAAGGTAGTGGTTATTAAAGGCTCAGGATCTAAATTCTACCTGCCTCTACACCCCTTCCCAGCTGTCGATTTGACCCCATTTTTGAGTGCCGACCTCATTCTTCAACTTTCTCTGGCGTTTGTTATACTCACCTTGAAAACTTGTTTCTGTGATGCGTTGAGCAGACACAGGGTGGCAGACTGCAGAGGTGGAAGCTGGTGGTCGGATATTTGTGGGCTGAATCTCCTTCAGTCCCATTCCCATTTCTGGTTGCCCAGAGGCCCGACTTCCTGTGTATGACGCCGAGCCGTAGGATTGCGGGCAGGAGCCAAGTTCTCCATACAGTAAAGACCCCAGTGTGCCTTGGTTATAGTAATATACCTGGCTCCCTTCCTGGCAGGGAAGTGGCAGGCGGCTCTGCCCCTGATTTGGAATCTGAGATGGTGTTCCCTGAGCAAGGCTGGCAGAAAGCGATGGATGTAGAGGGACCATGTTCTTGGCGTCTGAAGTTTTATCATACTGGGCTGCCAGAAACATGGAGGAGGCAGCTGTGTGGCGGTCAGTGAGTGCCAGAGTAAAGTCTCCGAGTGAAGAAGAATTCTTTTCAGTGCTTGCTGTGATGTCCCACTCAAGAACACCTGGATAGGAAGCAGCTGAAGTGGAGATCTGGCTGTGGTCAGTAACTCCAGATAACATAGTCGTGCTAGAATGTTGGTAAAGGTAGGCACTACCCATGAGTGTCTGGAAAGGGGTACCAGTAGCCGATGCCGAACTGACGGCAGGGGCAGAGACTCTGGAGAAGTTGCAGACACTTCGTGTTAGGGAAGTTGCATTGCTCACCACAGGAGGAGAATGCTGCAGAGAATTTAGAGTTCCAAGTAGAGATGGATGTTGGAAATTTTCTGTAAGAACAAGAGGGTCATGAAAAACTCAGGGAGGTTGAGAAATTCTCACTACGTTTGAGGAACGGCATCATCTGAAGGTTCTTGCTATCAGGACACCTCTACTATCACTACTTCCTGAGAAACCCAAAATCAGACAGTTAATGATGGCTGTAAGGACTGAGCAGTTTTCCACTCTTCTCTATTAACTGCCTGTGCTCCCATCTTGGGCACAGACGGGCAGAAGAGCCAAGTGGTGTGGTTCAGAGATTGTTCTCTAGGCTGGAAGCAACCTTCTCCCTGCCCTGTCTTTCCCTTCAGCCTGCACTCGTATTGACTTCTATGCTATTTCCTAGACTGGAAGCATTTTAGAACTAGGAGGCCCTTAGAGAACTTCGATGTTCTCAGTCTCATTTCGTGAGTAAGGAAACTGAGGCTCAGAGAGGTCGGGTTGACTTGTTCAAGTTCTCTCATTATGTTAGTATCATTACCAGGTTTCAGAACCTAAGTATCCTGACTTCCTTGCCAGGACTCCACTCTGAGCATGATACTGCCAGAAAGCAGGAGAAATAGAACTTATAATATAGGCATTTTTTTTGTCCATTAGAAAACAGTACGGCTATTACCATGGTCGTCTTCAGTGTCTCCCTTTGCTTGTGCAGTTCCCACGCTATTACCTAGAGGTGACGTACAGCTCAGTCCAACTGGTGAATTGAAAGAGTCATTTTTGCCCTCTTCAAGCCTGGTTTCTCATCCTACCTCAAAATGATTACCCGAAAGTGGATTTCTTAAGTGCTTTTGGAAAGGGAAAAGTTATCTGATTACTTCAGATTCCTCACCTATAAAGTGGTTATAACACCACCACCAATAATAATAGCAGTAATAATTAATAGATGAATAAGCTGATCTATTGCGTATGATTTATATGGAGGAAGATACAATAAGTTCTAGAAAGACAAAGAAAAATCATGACAAGCATATTACGTTAACGAAAAAGAAATCCATAGATATTAATGAAAACTGGGGTATGTGGCAAGTATCGAAGCCTAATGAATTTACTAACAAATGGCATTCTGTACTATCCATGCAATATTATGAAAGTGAATTTTGCCCACTCTATTTTAGTGAATACTATTAACCAGAAAACACGATGGAGGTGATAGAGGTGAATGAATTCCTAGCCAATGCATACAGACAGAGAAGGTATGTCAGTAAAAAATGCATAACAAGCAACAGAATGCAATAAATGTGCATGTATAGGTAGCCACAACACATATAGACAAGTATTTCAATGAAAACCGGTACGAAGCAGACAGCAAAATAATAAGTGTAAAAGAGTTTCATTATTGTGCTCCTTCATATTTTTACCCAGCAAGTAAGAGGTATTAAGCCTAGGAGAAATATATATTTCAATGAATATAGCTTATATAATAAGCAGAAAGGAAGCTTAAAATGTATCAGGAAGGTTTTTGGATTTATCCTAGAACTTAGATTAGAATCATCTTCAGCATCCAAGAAGATGGCATCCCAAAACCTCAAAAAACCATCATGCCTAGAATCCAATTAAAAAAGATTTTCAAATGTAAGAAAATCCACAGGACTCCACAATATGGTTTTCGATAAACGTGGATGTTTGTTTGTTTTGTTTCTTTGGCCGCGCCGCGTGGCCCTGGCCGTGAAAGCACCGAGTCCTAAGCACTGGACCGCCAGGGAATTCCCTAAGTGGGGGGGGGGAATTAGAGATGTGGGGCTTGACTTTTTCTTCTTCTTCTTCGGTAGCTAAGCTCTACAAGCGAACGATGGCTGTTGATCAATGTGCTCTCTGTGTTAGGAAGGAAATAACTGTAAAAATGAAAAGCAGCCTTGCCTTAGAACCTACATATCACACCAAGGAAAATAGTCCTTCTGATTCAATTTAGAAGATATCACTTAAAATGTTGAATTGGTGAAATGTCTACCTAGTTTAAAAATTAGAAAGAATAAAACACTGAAAAGCAGCCCCCTAGATAACCACTGTGGTTGCTTGTTTATAGGAGGCATCATTTCTAAAACGTATTTCTAAAATGTTTATATTCAAAACTGTCAAGTGGCCAACTGTATTCAGAGAGGCAATAAAAGAAAGAAAACGGAGTATGACTTTTCTGATAAGCTGCCTTTCCTGGTGATCCCCTGTTCTGGCCTTACTTTCCTTCTTAGTCTGTTAATGTAAGGGTTTGCTACCATCAACTTGGTTTTGCCCTGCTCTGAGCAGGTTTCCCTCTGTGCTGTTTCTGCTTTAATTGAAAATCTTTGGTTCCCATCAGCATTCCATTGCAAACTCCGTTTTTCTTGAGAGCTCCTCTATGCTTTCCCTCTTCATTCTTACATTTTCTCCCATCTCTTGGTGCCTGTTGGCCTGTGCTAATGAAAACCATCCTAAACTTCCTTACGCTCGACTCTGTGCCTCCCTGTAGAGCCCAGTACTCTCCATCCTCTCTCCCTATTCTCTCTTTTCAACTAGTCGAAATCCTAGTGGAGGGAGACCATTAGAGATGAAACATCTTGGTATATATTGCTAGTTTTCTATGTCCCCTGGCTTTTCTATGTTTCTGTTGAAACACTCTTGAGAAGTGTCTGATTTCGTTTTCTACATGGGTACCCTTTAAGGCTCAATACTGGAAAAGAAGGGGATCAGAGTGATCAACCCAACGTGGTATCCTAACGTAACAGTTAAGGAAAGCAACAGGCTTTGTGAGACAGCCAGTGATTTGTCCAAAGTCACACAGATAGTAAACGTCAAAGTCAAAACTGAAATTAGGCCTCCAGACTTGTAGTTCAATACTTTCCCTCATTATTCCATGCTATTTTGAATCTCCTACTTACTCAATTTAGGGGCAAAAGAAATCGAACGCAAAACTTTCCAAAGTTTCTTTTCTTACCTGACATGGTCAGAGAAGAGGAAGCATCCACTGCAGGTACAAGGGATGAGGAGACAACACTAGAGGATGTCCGAGTGGCTGCAGCTGAACGGCGCACGTGTCCAGTACAGAGGTCACTGGTTACTGGTCCAAACAGCTCCACGGAAACCCCAAGACTCTACCAAGTGGTAGTAGGTTTGGTAGGAGAGTGATGTCACAAAGCAGGCAGTTGAAAGGTATGAGAGAGCCAATAGGGAGGTCCGATCCCCAACAGGAAGGCGGGCTTGGGTGAAGAGAGTGTAGGAGAGCTAAAACAACACCTGAGTTTCTGAGCTCTGGGGAGGAAATCCTAGAAGACAGATTTACCTCCCCCAGGCTCTTCCATTAGGGAAATCATTGCCACATTTCTTACAGACGTTCATTAATACACTGAACTAAGAGTTACTTATATTCTACAGAGTATTCTATTTTATGTATCATATACTTAGAGCTATATAGATCTTCTTTAATTAATAATCCTTAGGAAGGAAAGAGCCATCTAGTTTGAACTATTACAGTTGTTCTGAAATCATATGTGTCTAATGAGTGAACTGATAGCAGCTTTTAAGGAGCCAAAGTAGGGATTAAGAAGCTCTCTTTGTAACTTGGTTCAAGAGTAGGGTGAAGTTTCTTGAGTGTACCTTGTGGAGAATGTTGTGGTCCAAGGCTCTTCTCTTTTAGTTTCTTCTCCTTGACTCCTACCTTCCTTGGGCTGGGCTAGGCTGGGGGCCAGGTTGGACTTGCGACTTAACGTTTCTCTTCCGCTTTCTCTTTTTTTTTTTTCTTCCATTATGGGCATTGCTTCGAGGACAAGCCTTGATCTTGCATTGGACGTTACTTCCTGTCACCTTCCAGCAGCAGGAGTCTTCTTTTCAGTGCTTGATGCTTCACGAAATAGACTCTGCCCGTTGGCAGCAAATACCAGAGAGCTAGGAGACAGAGCTGGTTGCAGACCTTTCCTCTTCCAGCCTTTGGTTGCAATTGTTTGGCCCATAATTTGCTAGCTCTAGTTCCTTGGGCCACACAGGTATCCTGCCATCTCCAGCTCTTGTTATATGTGAGAGACATTCTGAACACTGTCCCTTTTTCTTTGCACAGAAGTATATACAGTGTGGCAGTTACTGTAATCTCCTCCGCCTTGCAAACAGCCACTCTAGAATCTTGGACCTCTAGGACTCTCTGTCTTGCATGCTTGGGGGCAAGGCCAAGCAAAATGAAGAGGAGAATAATTAGAGAAAGAGGAGGACGTTGGTGGAGAATTGGGAGCAGGTAAGGTGAAAGGGCACAGGAGAAAAGAGATGCATGTAGACTTTTTGGTTTCTGTGGGAAACAGGTTGACACACTTGGGCCTCATTTGGTATTAACAGAACAGAGAGTTAAAGATCTAAGTAGCTAGATAGTGTGCAGCAACTGCCATGAAGTCTGTACACTGAAGAGAAGAGTCTCACATCTAGTTTTCATTTTGTTTTATGTCATAGTACCTTATTTATAGCATTCACTGGTGTGTTTGTAGAATACAGATGTTTTCAAATGCTCTGGTTTTGTCTACATGGTTATCTCCTTGTCCTGTTTGTAAGGAATCCAACATTGTAAGACATATTGCATGTTTTTCTCTTGACGATTGTTGACCTTGAAGCGTCATGAACTAACTTGAGCTGTTGGATTCTGTGGAGAAACGTTCAAAAGGGTCTGTGAAAAAGGCACTGTGGTGAGTCGCATTATGCACCCGAGCGTAAGGAGCAAGATATCTGCCACCAGCCCAGCTTGGCCTGGATTGCCTCTGTTTTAGTTCCCCTGGTTAGTGCTTTTCTCCCTAACCACTCTTGTGACTGTGATAATGTGAGTAAGGGCGGAGTTGCTAATGATCTATGTGTGAGGTAAGCTGGTTTGAGGGAGGAAATCT
This sequence comes from Balaenoptera borealis, assembly GCF_965194805.1. Taxonomy (NCBI): domain Eukaryota; kingdom Metazoa; phylum Chordata; class Mammalia; order Artiodactyla; family Balaenopteridae; genus Balaenoptera; species Balaenoptera borealis. Next base: position 145,934 of record NW_028122882.1, read on the forward strand.
ATGGACCTAGTCATTTTCCTTGGTGGTAAGCTTTCAGGGGTGCAGAGATGGATCTTCCTGGGGCCTTTTCTGGTCCCAGGAAGATATCGCATAGATGGGACCTCCCAAGACACACATTGAATCTTTAGGCCTGTTTTTCCTATTATGAGGTACGAACGAGTTTCTTCACTGATGGGGATGATGCTTATCTGAGAAGAAATTGTGAAAGGTGGTGTAGTGTAGAGGTGTGGCTTAAGCTTTTAAGTTTTCCTCCAGGTTTTTCCCCTAAGCTTCCTACTTCGGACGGCCTACTTACATGATACTAGTAGGTGATGTCCGGCTAACAGCTTCCTAAATATACCTGCAAGCCAGATCAGTGTCTCTTTTCTCTGTATTCCCATGGAAATCAAGAGTCCCGCCGAATTTTCCATCGAAACAGTTGATTTGTGTTGTCTCTAGGAATTCTAAAGGGCGTACCGTTGCTTCCTAACCGGTGTCATTTGGGAGATCCGCCTCTGTACGTTCAAATGATTAATTTTGAGACTTTGCTCATGTGTGCAGTAAACCCTTGAATTCCCTAAGACCTTCCTTTCCTCCATCTCCTACCCCATTAAGCCCGCTTCAGTTCATCTCCTGAATTTCTTTGGAATCTGTCAGCCAGCTCTTCCTCAACTTCCTAATACTGAACTTGCCTGTCTGTTGCGATTAGGTCCTAACTGGTGTCCATATATCTTGTTTCCTTCCAATCCACTCTTCACACAAGAGACCTTCAAAGCAAGTTGGAACGTTGCTCATAAACATCGCTCACAAGCATTGTTTTGAGAATAGAAAACACACTGTTGGCCTTTAAGACTCTGCGTGGTCTAGAATCCTCTCTGCTTCTCTAGCCCCATCTTGTGCCACTTTTGCCCTCACTTTCTATGCTTCAGATACACTGAATTAACCTTAGTTCTCACTCATCTGACAGAAGTCAGTTCAGATACTATTTTTCACTGTGATTCCTAGCATTAAGGAATTTGATTATCAGGTTTTGTATGAGGACTATTTCATCAGGGGTACAGAAGTTCTGGCCATCTCTGGTTTTGGATATCCCTTATTTGTTGAGACCTTTGCGTTGTTTGGTTGCCTTTTGTCTGTTTTCCAGATGGGAAAACAGGAACAAGGGAAGTATAGGTTATTACTAGGTGGGGTTGAACAAGTGGAGCAGCAAACTGCAAAGCAGAAAGAAGAGGGACGTACTATAGAGGGATATGACTTCCATTCTCAAGGCGCCTGCATCCTGTGCAGGGAGACAGCCTAACATAAAATGTGCCTAACAACAAATATATTGACTTCTTACTAAAAATCTCCAGTTCATAGAACCGAGGGGTTTGTACCTTCTCCTTTAAAAGTGATAGTCCTGGGACTTCCCCGGTGGTCCCGTGGTGAAGACTCTGCGCTTCCAATGCAGCAGGCGTGGGTTCAATCCCTGGTTGGGGAGCTAAGATCCCACATGCTGCGCAGCCAAAGAAATTTTTGTCGAACGTTATACTCCTGTATTGTTGGCTTTAGTGGTTTAGATTTTGTTGTACTGTTAAGAAGATTTTAGTTTATTTACCGGGAACAAACAACACATAATGTAAAAATAGTTTCCCAGAAACGATTTCCATCATTCTCTTCCTCCCTTTCTCCCGCAGACTGGTGTTTCACCTTGACAAGTTCTCTGTCATTCCATAGGAAAGCTGTCTGGCTTGGAGGTTGCAATCCCAGGGAATTTTTCATCAGCGGGGAAGTCTCCATCACTACAGAGGAATCAAGGGAGAAGTCAGTCCCTGGTAAGTGAGATGCTCCCCCTAAACACCAACACAGCAGTCGTGTACCTTTCAAGGGGTTCAGGGGCAAGATGGGCAAGGCATTTCTACTAACTCTTCTTAAGGATCACGGACAGTGCCCTATGCTACGAGGTAAGCGGTGACTGCTGTAGTTCTTACTGGTGATCCTTTCCTGTCACTGATTCTCGGCCTTCTTTGTATTTCATAGGACTGTTGTCAGTCCAATACAAAATGAGTCTTATTTTTAAAAACCTGAAATGTTTTACAGAGCCTAGCATTCTCATATAGGGTCCTTTCCATTCTCCCCACTTTCCCGAGAGGCCAAGAACACTTCACACCATGAACTAGGAGAGGGGGTAGAGCCCTTTCTGATGAAATGCATCAACAAAGACAGAGCCTTAGCCTGCTTGCTCTCTGGACAGGATCTCGGACCACAAGGTCTTCAATCCTGGTATAAATGAAGGAAGTGAGGACAGTTCAACTGGCACTCTGATAACAAGAGTTCGGAAACACCTTCCAAAGAGACTATAGCAGTAGATGAGGGAAGGGAGTGCTACAGTGTGGCAGTACAGGGGGAATGATCGGCTACAGCAGTGAAAAGTGTGGTACCGATTGGTGTGCTCTCGGGGTTCTTGTACATGTAGCATAGATGACCTCTACAGTGGCCCTCCCACCTTCCCACCTGCATTAGGTGTTCTTTTTTTTTGTAATTTATGTTTATGTATTTATTTACTGTTTGAACTTATTTATTCTACGTATTTATTTTTTTGGCTGCACTGGGTCTCTCATTGCTGTGCACGGGCTTTCTCTAGTTGGCGGCTAGCGGGGGCTACTCTCGGTTGCGGTGTGCGGGCATCTCATCGCGGTGGCTTCTCTTGTTGCGGAGCATGGGCTGTAGGCACGTGGGCTTCGGTAGTTGAGGCTCACGGGCTCTAGAATGCAGGCTCCGTCGTTGTGGCACATGCGCTTAGTTGCTGCACGGCATGTGGGATCTTCGCAGACCAGGGCTCGAACCCGTGTCCCCTGCATTGGCAGGCGCCACCAGGGAAGCCCTAGGTGTTCTCATATAGAGTCTAAAAACAGAGAGCACTGAGAGAAGGTAGTGGTTATTAAAGGCTCAGGATCTAAATTCTACCTGTCTCTACACCCCTTCCCAGCTGTCGATTTGACCCCATTTTTGAATGCTGACCTCATTGTTCAACTTTTCTCTGCCGTCTGTATACTCACCTTGAAAACTTGTTTCTGTGATGCGTTGAGCAGACACAGGGTGGCAGACTGCAGAGGTGGAAGCTGGTGGTCGGATATTTGTGGGCTGAATCTCCTTCAGTCCCATTCCCATTTCTGGTTGCCCAGAGGCCCTACTTCCTGTGTGTGACGCCGAGCCGTAGGATTGCGGGCAGGAGCCAAGTTCTCCATACAGTAAAGACCCCAGTGTGCCTTGGTTATAGTAATATACCTGGCTTCCTTCCTGGCAGGGAAGTGACAGGCGGCTATGCCCCTGCTTTGTTCGTGGGCCTCCTGATCCAGCAGTTCCCTTGGCTCTGCCCCTGTCGTCAGCTGCCCCTAGGATAACTCTGAGCCCTAGCCACTTCTCTGGTAGATTTCCCTATTCCCCCACTACAGTCACACCTGAATAAGGCAACTCAGACCTTTCAGAGATGTGTCCTGAACCTCTTGTTTTCTGAAATACCTATCTGGTGGTTGTGAGACTTAAGGCCAGCGTCCCCGAGAGACTTTTTCTATTTCTCCTAGTAAACCTAGACTCATCTTCTGTCACCTTCAACTCTACTCCAATTGTGTTCTTTCAACCCAGACCTCTGACCCTGCTTTTTACTTCTGCCATTTCATCCTCGCTCCTGCTTCCTTTCCTAAATCCATACGTCTCTTTTGGCCTTCCTAGCCCTGGGCCAAGTTCCTTCCTCTTTGCTCAGTTTTTACCCCTTTCCTTCATTCTCCCATCCAACTTTCAGTCCTTCCTTTCTCACGCCCCAGTTAGCAGCATCTGAAAATTCGAAAGGTTTGTTACTCGTCTATTAATTGTATTCCATTTACTTATTCAGTTCTATACCTGTCTTACCTGTGTATGGAAGAACAGCTGGTAGCCAAGGTGGCACCAAGAATCCTAGCAGCTCTCACTTGACGTATCCGTAGTAGTCGGCAATTTCCATTTCGTTTTCCCTCTCGGTGAAAAATTGCAGCTTGCCCGAAGAGGTGTATCTGGCAGCATTCTCCCGTTGTTGTTGAGCCCGCCTCTTCATGGCCTCTCGCTCTGGCCTCTGCTCTTGTTCGATGGGCTTTGACATGACTGGCTCAGGCACGTTGGGTTCCCTCCATGGAACTCGTTGCTTGCTGAAGTCTTGGAGTAGAAATTGGGTTTGGAGCTTGGGTGGGGACTGGCGCTTATTCACAGCAGGGGGAACAGGCTCCCGCTGGAGAGGAGCGCCAGATGAAGTTTTGGAGGGTGCAGGCCTAGGAGCAGCAGACTGAGGGACACGAGGCTGGGTATGGTTGGTCCAAGCCGGTTGGGTTGGGTTGGTCACAGTTGGCTGAGCTGGTTTGGCGGGGCCTGGCAAAGAGGCAGGAGCTGGCTGGGATGAATTGGCTGCAGCAGGTTGAGCTGAGTCAGTAGAACCAGGCTGGGCACGGTAAGCCCCAGCAGGCCGATGTGAGGCCAGAGACTGTGGCCTCCGAGGAGCGGGTCGAGCTTGAGGCTTGTCCCAGGCAGAAAAAGGCAGAGGTATCAACTTGACCTTCCCAGGAGGAGGCCGCTCATACTGGGCTGGAGACGGACACTCTGTTTCAGCACTGCTGTCTGGTTTCTGGGCTTGGACTTGCGTTTTCTCAGGACCCTTCCCCTCACGTGGGGTATGCCGCCATGGCTGGATAGCTGGGGGTGGCTGGGGGTCTTTGGGGTTGCTTGACTTTCCCAAGAGCCGACAGGAAGAGAGCCCAGTTTTCGTCTCATTCTTCTTCCCCAGCGCATGAAGAACCTTCACAGACTCCAGCATGCGCACGCCAAGGGAGGTTCGAGGCTTTTGAAAGCTCTGTTGGAGAAGCTCAGTTTGGTGTTCCTTTCGCTTCGTGTGGGGGATTGCTGGCTTCTCTTCTGCCTTGACTTTGTTCCCTGACTGCTTGTTCTCCTCAGCCTTGTTTCTCCCTCTGGTCCTTTTGGTCTTTTCCTGCCCGTGGCTCTTAGTTTTGCTGATCTTTCTGGATGCAGCTTTCTGAGGTTTGCCTTGAGAGTGCTTGGCCGTGTTCACAGGAGCCCTGTCACTGACTGCAGCGTGGCATGTAACCACTTCTCCCCCTAACAGGCACTCTGGATTCTTTGGCTGGATTTTGGCCTTGGGAGCGCCACTGATAGGCTCAGAGGCTTTCTGTTTGTTCTTCCTGGGTTGATCAGAGGGAACCTTTATGACACTTGGCTTTTCCTGCACCTGATTCACCTTAATGGCTCTGGTGTCTTTAGCTTTGATCACGTTGGGACCTTGGGATTGATCAAGATCTTTCAAAGGATTAAAGAGCTGGGGAAGGTGAATATCCTCCGCCAGTGTAGTAATGTCTGCAAGACCACTGCTAGGTTCAATCCCATTTTCAAGTGTCCCTAGGTCCTGACGACTCCGGCTGTTCTCTCCCAGATCAGCATTTTCAGAACCAGGCTGCTCCTCTTGGCTGAGGGGATCGGTGCAGGCCAGCGGCTGGTGAATATCAGGGATTCCTAAAGGGAGTAGTGGAGGATCTTGGTTCTCTGTTGGGATCTGGTAGGCATCCAGAGGCTTTGAAAGCTTGGTTTTGATATCATCCACGTGCTTACTCTCTATTTGTCCCTGGCTTGGAGCTGGAGGCAGGGCCAGGAGACGCCTGGCACTCTGGACTGGAGCTGTCACTGAAATGTCCCCAAGTTCAGATGGTGGGTTACTCTCAAGTATGTGGCTGTTTCTGCTACTGCAGGACTTGGGGAGTTCTTGACTTTGTGTCACACAAAACGTCTGGCTTGGAGGTTGCAATCCCAGGGAATTTTTCATCACCAGGGGGGAGGTCTCCATCCCTACAAAGGGATCAAGGGAGAAGTCAGTCCCTGGTAAGTGAGATGCTCCCCCTAAACACCAACACAGCAGTCGTGTACCTTTCAAGGGGTTCAGGGGCAAGATGGGCAAGGCATTTCTACTAACTCTTCTTAAGGATCACGGACAGTGCCCTATGCTACGAGGTAAGCGGTGACTGTTGTAATTCTTACTGGTGAGCCTTTCCTGTCGCTGATTCTCGGCTCGCTTTGTATTTCATAGGACTGTTTATAAGTCGAATACAAAATGAGTCTTATTTTTAAAAACCTGAAATGTTTTACAAAGCCTAGCATTCTCATATAGGGTCCTTTCCATTCTCCCCACTTTCCCGAGAGGCCAAGAACACGTCACACCATGAACTAGGAGAGGGGGTAGAGCCCTTTCTGATGAAATACATCAACAAAGACAGAGTCTTAGCCTGCTTGCTCTCTGGACAGGATCTCGGACCACAAGGTCTTCAATCCTGGTATAAATGAAGGAAGTGAGGACAGTTCAACTGGCACTCTCATAACAAGAGTTCTGAAACACCTTCCGAAGAGACTATAGCAGTAGATGAGGGAAGGGAGTGCTACAGTGTGGCAGTACAGGGGGAACGATCGGCTACAGCAGTGAAAAGTGTGGTACCGATTGGTGTGCTCTCGGGGTTCTTGTACATGTAGCATAGATGACCTCTACAGTGGCCCTCCCACCTTCCCACCTGCATTAGGTGTTCTTTTTTTTGTAATTTATGTTTATGTATTTATTTACTGTTTGAACTTATTTATTCTACGTATTTATTTTTTTGGCTGCACTGGGTCTCTCATTGCTGTGCACGGGCTTTCTCTAGTTGGCGGCTAGCGGGGGCTACTCTTGGTTGCGGTGTGCGGGCTTCTCATCGCGGTGGCTTCTCTTTGTTGCGGAGCATGGGCTGTAGGCACGTGGGCTTCGGTAGTTGAGGCTCACGGGCTCTAGAATGCAGGCTCCGTCGTTGTGGCACATGCGCTTAGTTGCTGCACGGCATGTGGGATCTTCGCAGACCAGGGCTCGAACCCGTGTCCCCCGCATTGCATTGGCAGGCGGATTCTTAACCACGGCGCCACCAGGGAAGCCCTAGGTGTTCTCATAGAGAGTCTAAAAACAGAGGGCACTGAGCGAAGGTAGTGGTTATTAAAGGCTCAGGATCTAAATTCTACCTGCCTCTACACCCCTTCCCAGCTGTCGATTTGACCCCATTTTTGAGTGCCGACCTCATTCTTCAACTTTCTCTGGCGTTTGTTATACTCACCTTGAAAACTTGTTTCTGTGATGCGTTGAGCAGACACAGGGTGGCAGACTGCAGAGGTGGAAGCTGGTGGTCGGATATTTGTGGGCTGAATCTCCTTCAGTCCCATTCCCATTTCTGGTTGCCCAGAGGCCCGACTTCCTGTGTATGACGCCGAGCCGTAGGATTGCGGGCAGGAGCCAAGTTCTCCATACAGTAAAGACCCCAGTGTGCCTTGGTTATAGTAATATACCTGGCTCCCTTCCTGGCAGGGAAGTGGCAGGCGGCTCTGCCCCTGATTTGGAATCTGAGATGGTGTTCCCTGAGCAAGGCTGGCAGAAAGCGATGGATGTAGAGGGACCATGTTCTTGGCGTCTGAAGTTTTATCATACTGGGCTGCCAGAAACATGGAGGAGGCAGCTGTGTGGCGGTCAGTGAGTGCCAGAGTAAAGTCTCCGAGTGAAGAAGAATTCTTTTCAGTGCTTGCTGTGATGTCCCACTCAAGAACACCTGGATAGGAAGCAGCTGAAGTGGAGATCTGGCTGTGGTCAGTAACTCCAGATAACATAGTCGTGCTAGAATGTTGGTAAAGGTAGGCACTACCCATGAGTGTCTGGAAAGGGGTACCGGTAGCCGATGCCGAACTGACGGCAGGGGCAGAGACTCTGGAGAAGTTGCAGACACTTCGTGTTAGGGAAGTTGCATTGCTCACCACAGGAGGAGAATGCTGCAGAGAATTTAGAGTTCCAAGTAGAGATGGATGTTGGAAATTTTCTGTAAGAACAAGAGGGTCATGAAAAACTCAGGGAGGTTGAGAAATTCTCACTACGTTTGAGGAACGGCATCATCTGAAGGTTCTTGCTATCAGGACACCTCTACTATCACTACTTCCTGAGAAACCCAAAATCAGACAGTTAATGATGGCTGTAAGGACTGAGCAGTTTTCCACTCTTCTCTATTAACTGCCTGTGCTCCCATCTTGGGCACAGACGGGCAGAAGAGCCAAGTGGTGTGGTTCAGAGATTGTTCTCTAGGCTGGAAGCAACCTTCTCCCTGCCCTGTCTTTCCCTTCAGCCTGCACTCGTATTGACTTCTATGCTATTTCCTAGACTGGAAGCATTTTAGAACTAGGAGGCCCTTAGAGAACTTCGATGTTCTCAGTCTCATTTCGTGAGTAAGGAAACTGAGGCTCAGAGAGGTCGGGTTGACTTGTTCAAGTTCTCTCATTATGTTAGTATCATTACCAGGTTTCAGAACCTAAGTATCCTGACTTCCTTGCCAGGACTCCACTCTGAGCATGATACTGCCAGAAAGCAGGAGAAATAGAACTTATAATATAGGCATTTTTTTTGTCCATTAGAAAACAGTACGGCTATTACCATGGTCGTCTTCAGTGTCTCCCTTTGCTTGTGCAGTTCCCACGCTATTACCTAGAGGTGACGTACAGCTCAGTCCAACTGGTGAATTGAAAGAGTCATTTTTGCCCTCTTCAAGCCTGGTTTCTCATCCTACCTCAAAATGATTACCCGAAAGTGGATTTCTTAAGTGCTTTTGGAAAGGGAAAAGTTATCTGATTACTTCAGATTCCTCACCTATAAAGTGGTTATAACACCACCACCAATAATAATAGCAGTAATAATTAATAGATGAATAAGCTGATCTATTGCGTATGATTTATATGGAGGAAGATACAATAAGTTCTAGAAAGACAAAGAAAAATCATGACAAGCATATTACGTTAACGAAAAAGAAATCCATAGATATTAATGAAAACTGGGGTATGTGGCAAGTATCGAAGCCTAATGAATTTACTAACAAATGGCATTCTGTACTATCCATGCAATATTATGAAAGTGAATTTTGCCCACTCTATTTTAGTGAATACTATTAACCAGAAAACACGATGGAGGTGATAGAGGTGAATGAATTCCTAGCCAATGCATACAGACAGAGAAGGTATGTCAGTAAAAAATGCATAACAAGCAACAGAATGCAATAAATGTGCATGTATAGGTAGCCACAACACATATAGACAAGTATTTCAATGAAAACCGGTACGAAGCAGACAGCAAAATAATAAGTGTAAAAGAGTTTCATTATTGTGCTCCTTCATATTTTTACCCAGCAAGTAAGAGGTATTAAGCCTAGGAGAAATATATATTTCAATGAATATAGCTTATATAATAAGCAGAAAGGAAGCTTAAAATGTATCAGGAAGGTTTTTGGATTTATCCTAGAACTTAGATTAGAATCATCTTCAGCATCCAAGAAGATGGCATCCCAAAACCTCAAAAAACCATCATGCCTAGAATCCAATTAAAAAAGATTTTCAAATGTAAGAAAATCCACAGGACTCCACAATATGGTTTTCGATAAACGTGGATGTTTGTTTGTTTTGTTTCTTTGGCCGCGCCGCGTGGCCCTGGCCGTGAAAGCACCGAGTCCTAAGCACTGGACCGCCAGGGAATTCCCTAAGTGGGGGGGGGGAATTAGAGATGTGGGGCTTGACTTTTTCTTCTTCTTCTTCGGTAGCTAAGCTCTACAAGCGAACGATGGCTGTTGATCAATGTGCTCTCTGTGTTAGGAAGGAAATAACTGTAAAAATGAAAAGCAGCCTTGCCTTAGAACCTACATATCACACCAAGGAAAATAGTCCTTCTGATTCAATTTAGAAGATATCACTTAAAATGTTGAATTGGTGAAATGTCTACCTAGTTTAAAAATTAGAAAGAATAAAACACTGAAAAGCAGCCCCCTAGATAACCACTGTGGTTGCTTGTTTATAGGAGGCATCATTTCTAAAACGTATTTCTAAAATGTTTATATTCAAAACTGTCAAGTGGCCAACTGTATTCAGAGAGGCAATAAAAGAAAGAAAACGGAGTATGACTTTTCTGATAAGCTGCCTTTCCTGGTGATCCCCTGTTCTGGCCTTACTTTCCTTCTTAGTCTGTTAATGTAAGGGTTTGCTACCATCAACTTGGTTTTGCCCTGCTCTGAGCAGGTTTCCCTCTGTGCTGTTTCTGCTTTAATTGAAAATCTTTGGTTCCCATCAGCATTCCATTGCAAACTCCGTTTTTCTTGAGAGCTCCTCTATGCTTTCCCTCTTCATTCTTACATTTTCTCCCATCTCTTGGTGCCTGTTGGCCTGTGCTAATGAAAACCATCCTAAACTTCCTTACGCTCGACTCTGTGCCTCCCTGTAGAGCCCAGTACTCTCCATCCTCTCTCCCTATTCTCTCTTTTCAACTAGTCGAAATCCTAGTGGAGGGAGACCATTAGAGATGAAACATCTTGGTATATATTGCTAGTTTTCTATGTCCCCTGGCTTTTCTATGTTTCTGTTGAAACACTCTTGAGAAGTGTCTGATTTCGTTTTCTACATGGGTACCCTTTAAGGCTCAATACTGGAAAAGAAGGGGATCAGAGTGATCAACCCAACGTGGTATCCTAACGTAACAGTTAAGGAAAGCAACAGGCTTTGTGAGACAGCCAGTGATTTGTCCAAAGTCACACAGATAGTAAACGTCAAAGTCAAAACTGAAATTAGGCCTCCAGACTTGTAGTTCAATACTTTCCCTCATTATTCCATGCTATTTTGAATCTCCTACTTACTCAATTTAGGGGCAAAAGAAATCGAACGCAAAACTTTCCAAAGTTTCTTTTCTTACCTGACATGGTCAGAGAAGAGGAAGCATCCACTGCAGGTACAAGGGATGAGGAGACAACACTAGAGGATGTCCGAGTGGCTGCAGCTGAACGGCGCACGTGTCCAGTACAGAGGTCACTGGTTACTGGTCCAAACAGCTCCACGGAAACCCCAAGACTCTACCAAGTGGTAGTAGGTTTGGTAGGAGAGTGATGTCACAAAGCAGGCAGTTGAAAGGTATGAGAGAGCCAATAGGGAGGTCCGATCCCCAACAGGAAGGCGGGCTTGGGTGAAGAGAGTGTAGGAGAGCTAAAACAACACCTGAGTTTCTGAGCTCTGGGGAGGAAATCCTAGAAGACAGATTTACCTCCCCCAGGCTCTTCCATTAGGGAAATCATTGCCACATTTCTTACAGACGTTCATTAATACACTGAACTAAGAGTTACTTATATTCTACAGAGTATTCTATTTTATGTATCATATACTTAGAGCTATATAGATCTTCTTTAATTAATAATCCTTAGGAAGGAAAGAGCCATCTAGTTTGAACTATTACAGTTGTTCTGAAATCATATGTGTCTAATGAGTGAACTGATAGCAGCTTTTAAGGAGCCAAAGTAGGGATTAAGAAGCTCTCTTTGTAACTTGGTTCAAGAGTAGGGTGAAGTTTCTTGAGTGTACCTTGTGGAGAATGTTGTGGTCCAAGGCTCTTCTCTTTTAGTTTCTTCTCCTTGACTCCTACCTTCCTTGGGCTGGGCTAGGCTGGGGGCCAGGTTGGACTTGCGACTTAACGTTTCTCTTCCGCTTTCTCTTTTTTTTTTTTCTTCCATTATGGGCATTGCTTCGAGGACAAGCCTTGATCTTGCATTGGACGTTACTTCCTGTCACCTTCCAGCAGCAGGAGTCTTCTTTTCAGTGCTTGATGCTTCACGAAATAGACTCTGCCCGTTGGCAGCAAATACCAGAGAGCTAGGAGACAGAGCTGGTTGCAGACCTTTCCTCTTCCAGCCTTTGGTTGCAATTGTTTGGCCCATAATTTGCTAGCTCTAGTTCCTTGGGCCACACAGGTATCCTGCCATCTCCAGCTCTTGTTATATGTGAGAGACATTCTGAACACTGTCCCTTTTTCTTTGCACAGAAGTATATACAGTGTGGCAGTTACTGTAATCTCCTCCGCCTTGCAAACAGCCACTCTAGAATCTTGGACCTCTAGGACTCTCTGTCTTGCATGCTTGGGGGCAAGGCCAAGCAAAATGAAGAGGAGAATAATTAGAGAAAGAGGAGGACGTTGGTGGAGAATTGGGAGCAGGTAAGGTGAAAGGGCACAGGAGAAAAGAGATGCATGTAGACTTTTTGGTTTCTGTGGGAAACAGGTTGACACACTTGGGCCTCATTTGGTATTAACAGAACAGAGAGTTAAAGATCTAAGTAGCTAGATAGTGTGCAGCAACTGCCATGAAGTCTGTACACTGAAGAGAACAGTCTCACATCTAGTTTTCATTTTGTTTTATGTCATAGTACCTTATTTATAGCATTCACTGGTGTGTTTGTAGAATACAGATGTTTTCAAATGCTCTGGTTTTGTCTACATGGTTATCTCCTTGTCCTGTTTGTAAGGAATCCAACATTGTAAGACATATTGCATGTTTTTCTCTTGACGATTGTTGACCTTGAAGCGTCATGAACTAACTTGAGCTGTTGGATTCTGTGGAGAAACGTTCAAAAGGGTCTGTGAAAAAGGCACTGTGGTGAGTCGCATTATGCACCCGAGCGTAAGGAGCAAGATATCTGCCACCAGCCCAGCTTGGCCTGGATTGCCTCTGTTTTAGTTCCCCTGGTTAGTGCTTTTCTCCCTAACCACTCTTGTGACTGTGATAATGTGAGTAAGGGCGGAGTTGCTAATGATCTATGTGTGAGGTAAGCTGGTTTGAGGGAGGAAATCTATGGACCTAGTCATTTTCCTTGGTGGTAAGCTTTCAGGGGTGCAGAGATGGATCTTCCTGGGGCCTTTTCTGGTCCCAGGAAGATATCGCATAGATGGGACCTCCCAAGACACACATTGAATCTTTAGGCCTGTTTTTCCTATTATGAGGTACGAACGAGTTTCTTCACTGATGGGGATGATGCTTATCTGAGAAGAAATTGTGAAAGGTGGTGTAGTGTAGAGGTGTGGCTTAAGCTTTTAAGTTTTCCTCCAGGTTTTTCCCCTAAGCTTCCTACTTCGGACGGCCTACTTACATGATACTAGTAGGTGATGTCCGGCTAACAGCTTCCTAAATATACCTGCAAGCCAGATCAGTGTCTCTTTTCTCTGTATTCCCATGGAAATCAAGAGTCCCGCCGAATTTTCCATCGAAACAGTTGATTTGTGTTGTCTCTAGGAATTCTAAAGGGCGTACCGTTGCTTCCTAACCGGTGTCATTTGGGAGATCCGCCTCTGTACGTTCAAATGATTAATTTTGAGACTTTGCTCATGTGTGCAGTAAACCCTTGAATTCCCTAAGACCTTCCTTTCCTCCATCTCCTACCCCATTAAGCCCGCTTCAGTTCATCTCCTGAATTTCTTTGGAATCTGTCAGCCAGCTCTTCCTCAACTTCCTAATACTGAACTTGCCTGTCTGTTGCGATTAGGTCCTAACTGGTGTCCATATATCTTGTTTCCTTCCAATCCACTCTTCACACAAGAGACCTTGAAAGCAAGTTGGAACGTTGCTCATAAACATCGCTCACAAGCATTGTTTTGAGAATAGAAAACACACTGTTGGCCTTTAAGACTCTGCGTGGTCTAGAATCCTCTCTGCTTCTCTAGTCCCATCTTGTGCCACTTTTGCCCTCACTTTCTATGCTTCAGATACACTGAATTAACCTTAGTTCTCACTCATCTGACAGAAGTCAGTTCAGATACTATTTTTCACTGTGATTCCTAGCATTAAGGAATTTGATTATCAGGTTTTGTATGAGGACTATTTCATCAGGGGTACAGAAGTTCTGGCCATCTCTGGTTTTGGATATCCCTTATTTGTTGAGACCTTTGCGTTGTTTGGTTGCCTTTTGTCTGTTTTCCAGATGGGAAAACAGGAACAAGGGAAGTATAGGTTATTACTAGGTGGGGTTGAACAAGTGGAGCAGCAAACTGCAAAGCAGAAAGAAGAGGGACGTACTATAGAGGGATATGACTTCCATTCTCAAGGCGCCTGCATCCTGTGCAGGGAGACAGCCTAACATAAAATGTGCCTAACAACAAATATATTGACTTCTTACTAAAAATCTCCAGTTCATAGAACCGAGGGGTTTGTACCTTCTCCTTTAAAAGTGATAGTCCTGGGACTTCCCCGGTGGTCCCGTGGTGAAGACTCTGCGCTTCCAATGCAGCAGGCGTGGGTTCAATCCCTGGTTGGGGAGCTAAGATCCCACATGCTGCGCAGCCAAAGAAATTTTTGTCGAACGTTATACTCCTGTATTGTTGGCTTTAGTGGTTTAGATTTTGTTGTACTGTTAAGAAGATTTCAGTTTATTTACCGGGAACAAACAACACATAATGTAAAAATAGTTTCCCAGAAACGATTTCCATCATTCTCTTCTTCCCTTTCTCCCGCAGACTGGTGTTTCACCTTGACAAGTTCTCTGTCATTCCATAGGAAAGCTGTCTGGCTTGGAGGTTGCAATCCCAGGGAATTTTTCATCAGCGGGGAAGTCTCCATCACTACAGAGGAATCAAGGGAGAAGTCAGTCCCTGGTAAGTGAGATGCTCCCCCTAAACACCAACACAGCAGTCGTGTACCTTTCAAGGGGTTCAGGGGCAAGATGGGCAAGGCATTTCTACTAACTCTTCTTAAGGATCACGGACAGTGCCCTATGCTACGAGGTAAGCGGTGACTGCTGTAGTTCTTACTGGTGATCCTTTCCTGTCACTGATTCTCGGCCTTCTTTGTATTTCATAGGACTGTTGTCAGTCCAATACAAAATGAGTCTTATTTTTAAAAACCTGAAATGTTTTACAGAGCCTAGCATTCTCATATAGGGTCCTTTCCATTCTCCCCACTTTCCCGAGAGGCCAAGAACACTTCACACCATGAACTAGGAGAGGGGGTAGAGCCCTTTCTGATGAAATGCATCAACAAAGACAGAGCCTTAGCCTGCTTGCTCTCTGGACAGGATCTCGGACCACAAGGTCTTCAATCCTGGTATAAATGAAGGAAGTGAGGACAGTTCAACTGGCACTCTGATAACAAGAGTTCGGAAACACCTTCCAAAGAGACTATAGCAGTAGATGAGGGAAGGGAGTGCTACAGTGTGGCAGTACAGGGGGAATGATCGGCTACAGCAGTGAAAAGTGTGGTACCGATTGGTGTGCTCTCGGGGTTCTTGTACATGTAGCATAGATGACCTCTACAGTGGCCCTCCCACCTTCCCACCTGCATTAGGTGTTCTTTTTTTTTGTAATTTATGTTTATGTATTTATTTACTGTTTGAACTTATTTATTCTACGTATTTATTTTTTTGGCTGCACTGGGTCTCTCATTGCTGTGCACGGGCTTTCTCTAGTTGGCGGCTAGCGGGGGCTACTCTCGGTTGCGGTGTGCGGGCTTCTCATCGCGGTGGCTTCTCTTGTTGCGGAGCATGGGCTGTAGGCACGTGGGCTTCGGTAGTTGAGGCTCACGGGCTCTAGAATGCAGGCTCCGTCGTTGTGGCACATGCGCTTAGTTGCTGCACGGCATGTGGGATCTTCGCAGACCAGGGCTCGAACCCGTGTCCCCTGCATTGGCAGGCGCCACCAGGGAAGCCCTAGGTGTTCTCATATAGAGTCTAAAAACAGAGAGCACTGAGAGAAGGTAGTGGTTATTAAAGGCTCAGGATCTAAATTCTACCTGTCTCTACACCCCTTCCCAGCTGTCGATTTGACCCCATTTTTGAATGCTGACCTCATTGTTCAACTTTTCTCTGCCGTCTGTATACTCACCTTGAAAACTTGTTTCTGTGATGCGTTGAGCAGACACAGGGTGGCAGACTGCAGAGGTGGAAGCTGGTGGTCGGATATTTGTGGGCTGAATCTCCTTCAGTCCCATTCCCATTTCTGGTTGCCCAGAGGCCCTACTTCCTGTGTGTGACGCCGAGCCGTAGGATTGCGGGCAGGAGCCAAGTTCTCCATACAGTAAAGACCCCAGTGTGCCTTGGTTATAGTAATATACCTGGCTTCCTTCCTGGCAGGGAAGTGACAGGCGGCTATGCCTCTGCTTTGTTCGTGGGCCTCCTGATCCAGCAGTTCCCTTGGCTCTGCCCCTGTCGTCAGCTGCCCCTAGGATAACTCTGAGCCCTAGCCACTTCTCTGGTAGATTTCCCTATTCCCCCACTACAGTCACACCTGAATAAGGCAACTCAGACCTTTCAGAGATGTGTCCTGAACCTCTTGTTTTCTGAAATACCTATCTGGTGGTTGTGAGACTTAAGGCCAGCGTCCCCGAGAGACTTTTTCTATTTCTCCTAGTAAACCTAGACTCATCTTCTGTCACCTTCAACTCTACTCCAATTGTGTTCTTTCAACCCAGACCTCTGACCCTGCTTTTTACTTCTGCCATTTCATCCTCGCTCCTGCTTCCTTTCCTAAATCCATACGTCTCTTTTGGCCTTCCTAGCCCTGGGCCAAGTTCCTTCCTCTTTGCTCAGTTTTTACCCCTTTCCTTCATTCTCCCATCCAACTTTCAGTCCTTCCTTTCTCACGCCCCAGTTAGCAGCATCTGAAAATTCGAAAGGTTTGTTACTCGTCTATTAATTGTATTCCATTTACTTATTCAGTTCTATACCTGTCTTACCTGTGTATGGAAGAACAGCTGGTAGCCAAGGTGGCACCAAGAATCCTAGCAGCTCTCACTTGACGTATCCGTAGTAGTCGGCAATTTCCATTTCGTTTTCCCTCTCGGTGAAAAATTGCAGCTTGCCCGAAGAGGTGTATCTGGCAGCATTCTCCCGTTGTTGTTGAGCCCGCCTCTTCATGGCCTCTCGCTCTGGCCTCTGCTCTTGTTCGATGGGCTTTGACATGACTGGCTCAGGCACGTTGGGTTCCCTCCATGGAACTCGTTGCTTGCTGAAGTCTTGGAGTAGAAATTGGGTTTGGAGCTTGGGTGGGGACTGGCGCTTATTCACAGCAGGGGGAACAGGCTCCCGCTGGAGAGGAGCGCCAGATGAAGTTTTGGAGGGTGCAGGCCTAGGAGCAGCAGACTGAGGGACACGAGGCTGGGTATGGTTGGTCCAAGCCGGTTGGGTTGGGTTGGTCACAGTTGGCTGAGCTGGTTTGGCGGGGCCTGGCAAAGAGGCAGGAGCTGGCTGGGATGAATTGGCTGCAGCAGGTTGAGCTGAGTCAGTAGAACCAGGCTGGGCACGGTAAGCCCCAGCAGGCCGATGTGAGGCCAGAGACTGTGGCCTCCGAGGAGCGGGTCGAGCTTGAGGCTTGTCCCAGGCAGAAAAAGGCAGAGGTATCAACTTGACCTTCCCAGGAGGAGGCCGCTCATACTGGGCTGGAGACGGACACTCTGTTTCAGCACTGCTGTCTGGTTTCTGGGCTTGGACTTGCGTTTTCTCAGGACCCTTCCCCTCACGTGGGGTATGCCGCCATGGCTGGATAGCTGGGGGTGGCTGGGGGTCTTTGGGGTTGCTTGACTTTCCCAAGAGCCGACAGGAAGAGAGCCCAGTTTTCGTCTCATTCTTCTTCCCCAGCGCATGAAGAACCTTCACAGACTCCAGCATGCGCACGCCAAGGGAGGTTCGAGGCTTTTGAAAGCTCTGTTGGAGAAGCTCAGTTTGGTGTTCCTTTCGCTTCGTGTGGGGGATTGCTGGCTTCTCTTCTGCCTTGACTTTGTTCCCTGACTGCTTGTTCTCCTCAGCCTTGTTTCTCCCTCTGGTCCTTTTGGTCTTTTCCTGCCCGTGGCTCTTAGTTTTGCTGATCTTTCTGGATGCAGCTTTCTGAGGTTTGCCTTGAGAGTGCTTGGCCGTGTTCACAGGAGCCCTGTCACTGACTGCAGCGTGGCATATAACCACTTCTCCCCCTAACAGGCACTCTGGATTCTTTGGCTGGATTTTGGCCTTGGGAGCGCCACTGATAGGCTCAGAGGCTTTCTGTTTGTTCTTCCTGGGTTGATCAGAGGGAACCTTTATGACACTTGGCTTTTCCTGCACCTGATTCACCTTAATGGCTCTGGTGTCTTTAGCTTTGATCACGTTGGGACCTTGGGATTGATCAAGATCTTTCAAAGGATTAAAGAGCTGGGGAAGGTGAATATCCTCCGCCAGTGTAGTAATGTCTGCAAGACCACTGCTAGGTTCAATCCCATTTTCAAGTGTCCCTAGGTCCTGACGACTCCGGCTGTTCTCTCCCAGATCAGCATTTTCAGAACCAGGCTGCTCCTCTTGGCTGAGGGGATCGGTGCAGGCCAGCGGCTGGTGAATATCAGGGATTCCTAAAGGGAGTAGTGGAGGATCTTGGTTCTCTGTTGGGATCTGGTAGGCATCCAGAGGCTTTGAAAGCTTGGTT